>NW_028261388.1:77781420-77971420 GCF_051295495.1 Thamnophis sirtalis
TTGGCTGAAATCCCAGAAAGAAAGAAAAACTGAGAAAGATACTGTGAAAGGTCTCAAGGGAAAATGTATATACTTCTTACATGGAATTGTAGCCCCTATATAATACGCACCCCTAGAATGATAGATGTTACATCTTAGCTCTGCAAGCTGCACTGTCGCCAGTTTGCATCCTGGTCTAATTCAAAGTTTTGACCTTTAAAGCCCTTTATGACATGGGGCTGAGTTTTCTAAGGGATGCCAATCCCTGATTACACCTGCTTGGCCCATCTGTTCAGGCAGAGAAGGCATGCTGTGGGTCCCATCTGCAATGAAATTACATTTGGGGGGGGGGATGTCCCAGGAGCGGAGGAGGGGGGGGGCTTCTCTGTTGCTGTGCCTGCCTTGTTGCAATCTTCTTCCCCCAGAAGTGAGATTAAGCGCGCTGACAAAACCGCGGCGAGAAAACCGCAGCGTCATAAACGCGCCCACAACAATGCGCTGATAAAACCGCACCCACAAAAGCGTGATTGAAGTTAAGGTAAGGGTTCGGGTTAGGGTTCGGTTCAGGGTTAGGTTCAGGTTTAGGTTCAGGTTTAGGGTTAGGGTTAGGTTTAGGTTTAGGTTTAGGTTTAGGGTTAGGGTTAGGGTTAGGTTTAGGGTTAGGTTTAGGGTTAGGGTTAGGGTTAGGTTTAGGTTTAGGGTTAGGGTTAGGGTTAGGGTTAGGTTTAGGGTTAGGTTTAGGGTTAGGTTTAGGGTTAGGTTTAGGGTTAGGTTTAGGTTTAGGGTTAGGGTTAGGTTTAGGGTTAGGTTTAGGGTTAGGTTTAGGGTTAGGTTTAGGTTTAGGTTTAGGTTTAGGTTTAGGGTTAGGGTTAGGGTTAGGGTTAGGGTTAGGGTTAGGTTTAGGGTTAGGTTTAGGGTTAGGTTTAGGGTTAGGGTTAGGGTTATTAGGTTGTTATTAGTTGTTTGTTGAAGGCGTGCTTTTGCCAGCACACTGTTGTCGGTGCGCTTCTGCGCACATTCATCGGCGCGATTTCAACCTTGCGGTTTTCTCGCCGCGGTTTCATCAGCGCGCTTTTGTGGAGCGTGCATTTGTCGGTGAACCAGATTAACTCCATCCCTCCCAACATTCTACAAGCCTCTCAAGAACTGACTATGTCATCTGGCCTGGGATCTTCTAGGGGCTGGAGAGATTTTGCAATGGTTCCTTTATAGAATCATTCGAATCCTCTCTTGTTTTAGCTACCTTTTTATATTATTTTTAAAATTCTGATTGTTTCTTATGCATTTTTAATTTAGCATTTTACACCACCCACTTTCAATTTCTTGTGAAGTAGGGACTTATAGCAATAAACAAACAAACAGGGCCTGAAATGCAACCTCCTTCGATGACATCATTTGGTTTCCCATGGAGATCTGTTTCAAAATACAAAGATGGCTTTCAAGCAGGTCTTTCCTGACAGAGCCAACCTTGCAGGTGTTTCATTTGGAGTAAGGTAAAGGTAAAGGTTCCTGTCAGCTTCTGCTTTGCTGTCGCTTCAGCTGCCATGAAACGGGGAGGGAGGGCATGGTATTTGGGAGGGGTTACTCATTGTGCTGGAGGAAGGTTCTGGAGTTCACCGACTGATCGGACTACGCATGCGTGGGTGTTTCCCGCCAGGACTAACGGCACCGACATTCCATCTTCGTGATGCCTTTTGATGTTATCTCACACCTGACCCTTGAAAGAATTATGATTGGACTGGAACTGTGATGCCAAGGGATGGGGAATGGGCTATTCTATATATCAATCGCTTTCGCGCCTAAATAATCAGACTTCGCTACGCTTTGCCTTTAATCATTCTTAATTAGTAAAAGTACACTTGATTTCCACACATGGAGTCTCGTGGTCTTTCTTTCCTAATTAATTAATGGAGAGGAACTGACAGTTCCCCTCGCACATATGTGCTAGTCTTTCCTGACTTTAGGGGGGCAGTGCTCATCTCCGTTTCAAAGCCAAAGAGCCAGCGCTGTCCAAAGACGTCTCCGTGGTCAAGTGACCCACATCACTATATGCCGAAGGTGCACAGAACGCTGTTACCTTCCCACCAAAGGTGGTTCCTATTTTTCTACTTGCATTTTTACATGCTTTCGAACTGCTAGGTTGGCAGTATTTGGAGTACATGCAAATAATTCTACTCTATCTTCCTTGAAGGATACCACCGAATGACCAAATTGGACAGGGCTTGCAAGCAACCAAGGAGGTAGGGCCTGGGAGAATATTGATTTCAGATATTCCCGCTGTTTCTGATAATTAGGAGAGGAGACTTTGAGAACTGAACTTTAGAGTATAGGCCTTGAAGTCTTGCATATTAGCCCTTATCTTTAACTTAAAAGAAACAATCACATGAAGCCGTTCCCTTATTTTATGCTAGCTGCAAATTTGCTTTTGGACACATTTCAAACTCTGCATAAAAGGAAAAACGTAAGAAAATATATTTCGCTGTCTGAACTCTTTCATCAGTTGGCAAAGCAGATTCTGCTTTCATTCTGATAAATTAATGCAATAGCTTAGCATTCCCTAAAAGCAAATCCATTGCTCATGTGAGCTGAAACTTGGAATAATCTTTCACCAACACTGATTTGATTTCTTGCTTGCTTTATAGGGAATGGTCTGGGTGTTAGGATTTCTGTGATGATAATAGAAGCAAGTGATCTGAATAAAGGGTTTTCATGGGAAGGTCATTTTTGGCCAAAGGATTGAGACTTACTTCATACTCTGATTCATTATTCTTGTCCTCACAGAAATCTGATCATGCAAAATCAGAAAGGGTCTCTTCAGCTTGTTTCTTTAGAGACAATGGAATTCATCATGATATTATAGAATGTGGGTACCTGTTGTGGCCCAGCAGGAGCCATTGGAGCTGCCACCAGACTCCGACAGCAAGGGGCCTTATGAGTTGGCTTTGGAGGATGTGGAGGACCTTGGACAGGGTTCTGACTCCGAGCAGGGCACAGAGAGGCTGGTTGGCCACCAGGAGGCACCTGAGCCTTGGACCAGTGGGGAGGAGACAAGGGAGAGTGAGCCGGAGGCCAGTAGTGAGTTGTTCCTGGATGCACGCAATTGAAGAGCTACTAGGCGTCAGGAACACTTATGCAATTACAGGAGGTGATTGCACTCAGCTGGTGGTCATTAGGCTCCTCTCTCAACTATAAAAAGCTACTTGTGCACACGGCCCTCTTTGCAGAAGTCACGCAGGATTGAATGTCGGAGGACATTACTGGGAGCTTGGCAGGCTGGATTGCTGCCAAGCCTTATATGTGTTTATTGCTGCCTGAGTTTGTCTGAGTTGCTGCCAAGGTCCTTATCTGTTTGTTCTGCTTGGCTTTCAGCCACCGAGGTTTTGGTGTCTTGCTATTAAAGTACATTCCAGTTAAGCTTGTCTCAGCATTCGTTACTGGACGGAGGAGGGGGTCAGAACAGGTACCTATATAGATTCAGCTACATAATGCACTTGGTGTTGTACTGAGAACACGATCCTTTTTTATTTGAATAGGTAGAGAAACACAGTTGGTAAATAGACCTGGGATTAACGTAAACCCTATTCCTGGTACTTATAGAGTGACTTCTGCCTTGTTTTCTATGATATTTATTTTTTATTTATAAATTTATTCATATTTATTTAAAAGTTTTAGTTCCAACAATAAAAGATAATACAAAGTAAAAAAAGAAAAAGAAAAGTAAAAGTTAGTGTAAGAAAGCAAAAAAAGTAAAAAGAATTCCCCTAAAAATGTAGCTTCTCACCCTCATCCTATGTATAATCAATTTCACAACCTCTTCAGCTCCTCTTAATTAACAAATATAAAACTCTTCATTCCATAACTCATCTCTTAACAATGGACAAATAAAATAAGTAGTATCTTTTACAATCCAATTATCAGCAAAAATCCAAACAGAGCTGCAAAACAACAACATTAATTAACATATATAAAACTTAAACATTCCACATCTCAATTTTAGCAGTAAGACGAACCCCATTTGAAAAGCATGAAGTGGTCCTGACATCCTAGTATAAACAAAAAAATCAAGTTTAATATGACAAAGAGGGACCATTTCCCCCTTTTATAAAAAAAAAACATGCCTCTGTTTTCCATCCAAAATACCAAAAGTTCCAAAGAAAACTATCCCAAATAATAATTTATCCAATTAAATACTTACATATCTCAACTTTAAACTCTAAACAAATCCATATTTAGAAAATATTAAGCAATCCCCAGAATCCTAACACAAAAAAAGATTAACATTTAACCTAACAAAGAAGGATAATTTCTCCTTTAAAAACCAATTCACAAAACTTTCTGAAAGTGAAAAGATAATTAAATACAGAGCCAGTTTAAATGCTATCAAATTCGGGTACATGAAGTAACTGTAGGGGAGAAACCATCATATTAAATGCCTCCAAATCCAATATGCCACATTTTTCCAGTCCAGACATCAGCCTCTAAAAAGAATGACAAATAACATGTCCCATTTTAACCTGGTTTTATAAACCAACTTTGTATTCCTTTTTTTAAAATACAAACTTTCTCTTTATTCAGATGATTGTGGATCCTTGTTATGAATTTCTCCAATAATTTAAACAGCCTCCTTGGTAAGTCTAACACAAGGAAATTGTTCCTCTCTGGAATTGTCATTTTTATTTCTTTCTTAATTTTTAAATTCTCGCAGGTGGTGCCAGATATATGACACACGTAACATCACTCCTGCGTGAGTTGCACCAGTGTGTTTTCTCCAGGTGCAATTCAAGGTGTTGGTGGTTACCTATAAAGCCCTACATGGCTTGGGACCAGGGTGCCTGAGGGATCACCTTTTTTCCAGTGTTTCAATCTTTCCGACCAGATCAAATAGGATGTGCATGCTGCAGATCCCATCAGCCAAAGAATGTTGGCTAACAGGGACTAGAAGATCGTGACCCGACAAAAGTGCGCACGACAAAAGCACGCTGACAAAACCGCATCACTAAAACCGCGATGTCATCAATGCGCCGACAACAGGGCGCCAACAGGCGTCAACCGAAGGGCGATTTAAGGGCGATTTAAGTTAAGGTAAGGGTTAGGGTTAGGTTTAGGGTTAGGGTTAGGGTTAGGTTTAGGGTTAGGTTTAGGTTTAGGTTCATAGCGTGCTTCTGTCACCGCGCTGTTGTTGGCGCGATTCAGCGCTCATTCATTGGCATGGTTTAGAACTCGCGGTTTTGTCACCGCGTTTTAGTCAGGCGCGGTTTTGTCGGTCGCCCTTTTGTCAGTGAACCCTAGAAGATGAGTTCTTTCTGCAGCAGCCCCTGCTGTGTGGAACATCTTCCCTTCAGAGATTAGAATGGCCTCAACCCTGTTAGCCTTCCATAAAGCTTTAAAACCTTAGCTATACTGCCGAACCTGGGGTGCTACATATGCCAATGTTCTGCTACCTGGCTATATTGTTCACTGGCCAAATGTCTTGCTTTGTATGTACTTGAATAAGAAATTTTAATGTTTTTATTATTTTAAAAATGTTTTTTAAGATTTTAACTGTAATATATGTTTTTCAATTGTGAGCCATTCAGAATTGTTTGCTGAGATTAATGACTATAGAAATTGAATACATAAACTTATCAATGAGTTTTAAAAAAATCATTCAATGCACTTTTGCTTAACAATTCTAAGTAAATTCAATAATTCTTAAAGCTCAGAAAGGACATAGATAGTTCATTGATGGAAATATTCAATTATAATTAAATTCATTAATTTTTCAGTTGTAATACAGATAACTGACCCTTTAATCCTTTCCATGCCTACATTTTAGTTTTCTGATAATGCTAATTATTTGTTAATCATTTTTTAACTCTGCAGTTCTATATATCTGTACAGTACATTTTCTAAATATGACACAGGAATATAACATATTAAAAGCATGATTCTTATATATGATTAAAATAAACCTCCCACAATTGGGATAATTTAAGGCAACTTTTGCCAAACTAATGACATCCAAATACATTGGGAAACCTTGACGCTCCAATTCCAACACATCTGGAAAGGGTCAGGTTTAAATTATGTATCTTCTCTTGAATATATACTCTTGCTAAAATGAATCCAGGCTATTGTACTATTACAATTTCCATCAATATTTGGCTATCAAAACATGCCATTGTTTTAAATGAAAGGCAAAAGGGAGTAGAGGAAGAGGAAGGAGGCTGCATAAGAGGAAAGAAAGAAATTCTACTAGAGCAACTATTCTAAATTGTAAATTTTATTTCACTTTTCAGAAGGAATAAAAAAAAATGGCCTACCATATTTCTATTCTTTAACATTAATTTTTTATTCAGTCTCTAACATAAATGATCCTATTTATTTTTTAAAAAAGATATTCTTTTATTGCTATGTAATCCACTAAATTTTATGCCATATATCCTTTTACTTTCATGTCATCATAAAGTATAAAGCAAAGTTATACTATATCTTCAAATTGAAATCCACAGTCATAATAATAGAGTGCAATAATATAGTGCAAGGCATAAATAAATATCCATCACCTACCTTGAAACTGGGTGAATTTGATGGTCCCCATCCTCTCTCCATTTCTGAACATAACTTGACCCTAAGTGAAGCAAATAGATGCCTTATAATAAGGTTTGTGATACCCTTACAGAACTAGCTTTTTTTTTAAGAAGAATATTTTATTTTCATTTCCATAACATATAATCACATGTATATAGTTACATAGACAATATCATGTTGTAAGAGAACACAACATACATGTGCAATCATACTACTTTAAAATCAAACCTGGAATAGTTTCCCCCCACCCCACCCTCCTCCCCGAGCCCCCACAACCTACCCCCCCCAACTTCCCAGAACCCGTACATGGTATAGATATTTAACAACCACAGTCTAAGATGTATTGATAAAAAATAAAAGTAAGAAATTAATAACCTCTTTACATTGAACTTAGCTCCTCCTTGCTAAATTAACTTTAAACAGTTCAGATCATTCCTGATCTTAAGCATAGGCTATCTGGAATTTCTTAGTTCCATATTGATTTTGTATATAATCGATCCATTTTTTTCCAGTCTCATTTGTATCTCTCATTTGAACGGTCTTTAAGATATGCAGATATTTTCGCCATCTCAGCTAAATTTGTGACTTTCAGTGTCCATTCTTGGATTGTAGGCAAATCTTCCTTCTTCCAGTATTGCGCCACCAACAGTCTTGCTGCCGTTATTAAATGCAAAATCAGATTAACCTCTACCACTGTACAATCAGTAATTATACCTAACAAAAATAACCGAGGAGTAAATTTTTTTCTTTTTTTAAGAATATTTCTGAACATAACTTGACCCTAAGTGAAGCAAATAGATGCCTTATAATAAGGTTTGTGATACCCTTCCACAACTTGCTTATTTTCTTTCTTTTTTTTTAATGTGAATTTTTTTAATTTTTGTTACATAGACAACATAATCACATAACAATAGAAAAAGAAAGGCAGAGGGAGAAAAACACACACACACACACACACACACACACACACAAGAAAACAAAGCCCATCATCCCATACAGTATGTCATTTGATTACAGGTGTTTTAACCTTTGTCATTCTTATACATTCGTTGTTTCATTTAATAGATTTTGATTTCGTATCGTTTCTTACTCCCCTGCCTGTAGCAATCCATCCCTACTACATTTCCCCCCATACACACACACACCCGTGTCTCTCTGTTATATATTTAATAGACACCACAATAACCTAGGGTTAAAAAAGAAAAAGAAAAAAAAAAGGAAAAAACACAAAAAAAGGGAAAAAAACCATCATCACATTGATGGTATGAAATGCAAGGATAACAATGAATATAAATATACTTTCTGGGGAAAAATAATGCTAATGTTAACTGAATATATATTGTAGAATGAAAATGAGGCCTTTAGTTACATTAGATGAAACATTTGAGATGGTTAATATTATTTGAAGATGTAGATGTTAAAACACTTGTAACCCAGAGGTGGGTTCCTACCAGTTCGCACCAGTTCGGTAGAACCGGTTCGTCAAATCTACCAAACTGGTTAGAAGAGGTTCCACCAGTGGACCCGGAAAGCAGGCAACACCTACAGAAGAGGTTCCAAAAATTTTTGAAACCCACCACTGACACACACACACACACACACTCACACAGAGAGAGAAAGAGAAAGAAAGAAAGAAAGAAATGAAAAAAGAAAAAGAAAAAGTGAGAGAGAGATGAAAGAAAAAAAGAAAAAAGGGGGAGAGACAAAAGGAAGGAGAGAGAGAGAGAGAGAGAGAGAGCACATGGCCAGCAAGCCACTCCCACCAGGTCACATGGCTGGCAAGCCACTCCCACAAAGGAGGCCACACCCACAGAGTAGGTTTGAAAATTTTTTGAAACCCACCACTGTTGTAACCAAACGACATGCTGCATGTGATGATGGATTTTTTCTTCTTTTTTTGAACTTGCTTATTTTCAATAACAGTAAGAATAATAATCGAACACAGGGATAGACAACCCGTGCCATGAGCACCGAGGCCTATAGTCTTCTTCCTTGGCTCACTTCATATTTTTACCTATGTATTTTTTTAAAAACCACCTGTTTTAATAGTAACTGGTCTAGGGATTTAGTATCAAGCTAAAAATTCTCTCTTAGCCATGAAAGTAAACTGAATGAGTTTGGGCCAGTCATTCTCTCAGTCCAACTCACCTCATAGGGTTGTTGATGTAGGGATAATAGGAGGAGGAAGATGTGAACCAGCTTGAGTCACTTGTAGAAATAATAAAGATAGGATATAAATAAAATAAAATAAAATAATAAGCTAGACTACAATGCCTCAGCCACCATCATCACCTTTATTTTCAGCAATGTCTTTCGGTCCGTATAAATCACATAAGCATTCTTAGAAAGAAAAATTGTACATATCGGCAGCTTAGTGTTTAATTTGGCATTAGAGACTTGTGCCGGAGAGAGCCGAGGTGGCGCAGTGGTTAGGGTGCAGTACTGCAGGCCACTTCAGCTGACTGTTATCTGCAGTTCAGCGGTTCTAATCTCACCGGCTCAAGGTTGACTCAGCCTTCCATCCTTCCGAGGTGGGTAAAATGAGGACCCAGACTGTGGGGGCGATATGCTGACTCTGTAAACCGCTTAGAGAGGGCTGAAAGCCCTATAAAGCGATATATAAGTCTAACTGCTATTATGTACGCCTTCCCAAAAAGTAGATAAAGGATTGGAAGATAGGAATAGAAGACTGCAAGGAAAGAAACACACTACTTTGCCTTCTTATAAATGGGTATTTTGTGAATGTTCATCACAGGCATACAAGAGAAGTTGATTATTTTACTAATTCCTTTGCGGACATGGATTTACTGCAAAGAAAGGTGTGAATTGTAAACTACTATACTGCTGTAAGCTTTCAAAACAGGCAACATTTTAAAAATGTGCCATAAGCACATGAAATTTAATTGAATGCAAATAACAGAGGATTTCTGTGTGCTTTGGCCAAGCTAAGCAGGTACTGTATTAGAAAAGGAATCAATGATATATATATATATATCATACATATATATATATATATATACACATACATATACATTACATATACATATACATATACATATACATATACATATACATATACATATACATATACATATACATATACATATACATATACATATACATATACATATACATATACATATACATATACATATACATATACATATACATATACATATACATATACATATACATATACATATACATATATATATATATATATATATATATATATATATATATATATACTTAAAGTCACAACCCCTGGTATGCCCAAGTATGGGAGGAAGGTCACACTTCCACTCTCTGTCATTAGGCTCGTCACAAGAGTCCATCCAGACAGAAACCCAATATTTTTTACTGTTGCCTTTTTTGTTACATTTGTTATATTTTATGCTGATAAATAAATAAAGGGAGACTAGTATAGATCTATTTCAAGCTATTTAGCTCTCATCAGCTTCCCAAACTTGGGTATGGCTAGCTGATGAGAGCTAAATAGCTTGAAATAGATCTATACTAGTCTCCCTTTATTTATTTATCAGCATAAAATATAACATATATATGTGTGTGTGTGTGTGTGTGTGTGTGTGTGTGTGTGTGTGCGCGCGCGCGCGCGCATAAATAAATAAAGGGAGACTAGTATAGATCTATTTCAAGTTATTTAGCTCTCAGCAGCTAGCCATACCCTTACTGGGATTTGAAGCTGATGAGAGCTAAATAGCTTGAAATAGATCTATACTAGTCTCCCTTTATTTATTTATCAGCACAAATAAAAAAACACACAAATATAACAAAGGCAACAGTAAAAATATTGGGTTTCTGTCGTGATGGACTCTTGTGACGAGCCGAAGGACAGATGTTGGAAGCAGTTAGCTTCCTCCCATAATTGGGGCTTACCAGGGGTTGTGACACTAATATACACACACACACACACACACACACACACACACACAAAATTTAATTCTGTAAACAGAATGGAATTCAGAAGTTTACCACTTCCGCCTGCTCTTGGGATATGGGAAATCATAAGAATGGTACGCACTACAATCACAATACAGCTCCTTAAATTCCTCAGAGTCTTTCCAACAAGTTGCCATTTCATAGTAGTTTTTTTAAAAAAATGCCATCACAGGGTAGAGATTATTGGGCAAAAGAAGAAACTAGGGAAAATCAGATGCTTTAATATGAACAAAATAAAAGTGATGGATCTAAATAATACTGTAAGATGCAATCTGGGTCGGTCACCAGGACCAGAAGTTTAGTCTTCTTTCCAACTTGTGCCGGAGCCCACGCTCAGGAAACCTATCTCTTTTGGAATGTGCGCCTTGGGCTATCCTATGCATTGTATTTATGTGGTCTCTTCCTATTGGTTAATTTGTGTGATGATGGCTGGCAATTGGCTGTTGTTTTGCTGTCCGGCCAAGTCCTCAACTCCTAGATACCTGATTGGTAAATCAGTACTCCTGTTGACTGACAAGGTGCCCCTTTCCCAGGCTTTAATCATTCTCCCATTTATCCTTGTATTTATACAACCAACAATATTTGTAGCTGCAAAATTGAATGTATATCCTTATTCGTTGCAATAAATAATACTTCTTACTACAGTATTCTTTACTACTTTGTAATGTCCCAAATTAAAGCCTATGGATAGTGCACTCTGCCTTAGTGTAAAATCAGCATTGTCAACAGACAGCACCTAAATATGGGCATTGGAATAGCAATAGCAATAGCAGTTAGACTTATATACCGCTTCCTAGGGCTTTCAGCCCTCTCTAAGCGGTTTACAGAGTCAGCATATTGCCCCACAACAACAATCCGGGTCCTCATTTTACCCACCTCGGAAGGATGGAAGGCTGAGTCAACCTTGAGCCGGTGAGATTTGAACCGCTGAACTGCTGAACTAGCAGTCAGCTGAAGTGGCCTGCAGTACTGCACTCTACCCACTGCGCCACCTCGGCTCTATAAGCATGTGTTTTAATTAATCTCTCTTTGTGCGGTATTTGATGCACATTATTTGACAATACGATGTGATGTTCAGTCAAATGAAAATTTGGGAATTAATAGGGAAAGATAAATAATGGCTGTTCATACAAAGAATCCATCAAAGTGATAAGCCTAAACATTTGTATACAAACTAATTTTGAGTGAATAGGGGTAAAAAGAACTAGGTTGGTTGCATTTTGCCTTGAATCAGCGTAAGCCTTTCTGAAGTCACGTTAACTGTTTATATTAAATCTGTAAATTGAGACTGAGTATTGTTTGAGTTGTAAACAACTATGAGAACAACAACAGGGAGTTAGGTCAAGCCAGGTAATTTGATTTTCCCAAACACAATTCCAATGTAAATAAGTACATAAGGATTTAGCTTAAACGATATATTAAGTCATGACCCGCCAAAAGCGCGAACGTCATAAGCGCGCCGACAACAGCGCGCCGACAGAAGCACAATTTAAGTTAGGGTTAGGTTTAGGTTTAGGTTTAGGTTTAGGGTTAGGGTTAGGGTTAGGTTTAGGGTTAGGTTTAGGGTTAGGTTTAGGGTTAGGTTTAGGGTTAGGTTTAGGGTTAGGTTTAGGGTTAGGTTACAGCGCGCTTCTGTCGGCGCGCTGTTGTCGGCACGCTTCAGGGCTCATTCGTCGCTCCTTCGTCACGCGGTTTTGTCGTCACGGTTTGGTCACCGCGGTTTAGTGAGGCGCGCTTTTGTCGTTCGCGCATTTGTGGTGGAACCATATTAAGTATCACATAACTGGTTATAATATTCTATTAGCATAAATTTATGATTTATTGAATTCTCATTTTCCTCGTTGCAAAAATTTCAAATGCAATATTTTGTTTTACTAGTTGATTTGCTTTTATATACTATCACAAGAAATAATGCAAGAAGTAAACCAAAGCTGCTCAGTGTAAGTACTAATATTCTAGAAGCTCGAAAGTGCATGTATGCTACAAAATTCAATTTATGAAATACAGGAAGCAACAAGGAACAGTTAACAAACAATAAAATAAACGTTTAATAGAATCAGTGGAATCAGAACCAGTTTGAAGGTTAAAATGAAAACAGAGCTAAGTATTGCAGTATGAGAATCCTAATTCCCCAAGAGAAAATACTAAAATTGAGCAGCTTCATCAGGATTTATTTTCCTGTGAACCATTTATTTTGCTTCCCTCCACCCTAATGAAGGACAGATACAAAGAGCAATAATGACTACTGAACTCCCATTGGCTGAAAATCGTATTTGGCCAATGTTTTGACTCTGAAATATTTTTACCCAAATATAGAAATTTACTTTATTTTTTTTTTTTCATTAATTCAGTTTTAATGCTGTGCAATTCTGGGCAGCTCCCAAAGTAAAAAAAAAATGGCATAAAACATCTTATAAATAAGAATATAACACAATTAATAGAAAACTATTCCAAAATGCTTGTTTTACAATGTCGATCCGGGCGACATATTTTAAACAGAGGCATCCATCACCCTAACCAGAGGCCTGGGAGAACAGCCAGATTTTCAAGGCCTCCCAGAACATCATCAGCCAAGGTGGCGCAGTGGTTAGGGTGCAGTACTGCAGGCCACTTCAGCTGACTGTTATCTGCAGTTCGGCGGTTCAAATCTCACCGGCTCAAGGTTGACTCAGCCTTCCATCCTTCCGAGGTGGGTGAAATGAGGACCCAGACTGTGGGGGCGATATGCTGACTCTGTAAACCGCTTAGAGAGGGCTGAAAGCCCTATGAAGCGGTATATAAGTCAAACTGCTATAACTGCTATAATCAGGAGGGGAGTTACTCAGATCTTAGGAAAAACTCCGTCTAGATGGGATGTGATGGTTTCAGAGAAGACATGCTTCCTGAGTCCCTGTTTAACTGAGGAGATTCAGAGTACACCCACTTTATTCTATCGTATTGGCCAGGCAGAAATCCCAGGACAGAGGCAGTCTCTCAAGTAATCCAGCTGTTTAATAAAAACAATAACAACAACAAAATTGCAACATCTAATTGCAAGCGAAAGCCACAAGTTGCTGTTTGTTCATATCTATGAAATCTCAGCACAGTCTTTCATGTAGTCCAGGGGTCCTCAAACTTTTTAAACCGGGAACCAATTCACAGTACCTCAAACTAATGGGGGGGCTGGACCGGCTGGGTGGGTGTGGCTAGGTGGTCATATGACTGGGTAGGCATGGCCAGTTTAACAGCCCATTGAACAATGCACACAAATTAAACTTTAATTTATTTTGCTCCTGGGGAGAGTTTTATTTGCTTTTTTTTGCATGTTGCTCTTTTGGTTGACTTTTCTTTTTAATAGATTGTTTTTTCAGTTGTTTAAGAGTCTAGTGGTCCACTTCAGGAAACTCAGTTTCGCAGCAATTCTTCTCAGCCCCCAGGAGCTTCAGAAATCTCTGTCTCTGTCTCTCTCTCTTCCTGTCTCTCCCTCTGTCTCTCTATCTTTCTTTGTCTATCTTCTGGAGGTGGGGGAGGTGCATAATGGGCTGTTTTTGCCCATTTTTGGCCTCCTGGGACATCTGTATGCCCTGTTATTCACCCCCACCTCCAGAAGCATTCTGCAGGCCAAAAACAGGCAAAAATGGACCATTTTTGCCCGTTTTTCAACTCCACCACCTCCAGAACACGTCTGCAGGCCAAAATTGTTGGCCTTACTGTTCAGTTCCAGCCCGTGGGTCTCATGAAGGTAAGTCCTGTGCTCAGCCAAAGGGTGGGTGGGGCAATGTGGGAAGGGAAGCCTTGAGGTCCTGCACGGGCCACATTAATGGCTTTGGTGGGCCACATCTGGCCCCCATGCCATGGTTTGAAGACCTATGATGCAGTTGGACAGGCTTTAAAGCATACATTTTGAAAAGCTATGAAATTAATATTTACATAGGAGTTTTGGAAAATCCAAGAGAAAATCAAGATATGCATTATTTTATTTGGAATATATATTCTACGTAGTAAACCTTTATGATATGAGGTTAAAATTATTTCCATGATCATGATTTACGTGACAATACTCATTGCTAATGTCTTGAATGAATAGTGTCAAATTCAAATGGCTTTTAATAATTCTAATCATGACAGCATGATAGTAGGTTGAATATGAAGTTAGTCACAACAGCCAAATCTATGCATGAAGACTAAGAATTATAAGAAAAAATGTCTATCACTTCAGATAGGCAACTGGATTTATGATTTTTTTTAAAAAAAAATATTAGAACTCTGTTCTGTCCCCCTTCTTCGCTCGTTCAAAGACGACAGGCAGACAGACTTAAAAGGAAATAACTTTATCAGTCCTGGCTCCTGCTGGTTGCGAGCCCAAAATAAACATAAATAAAGTATCTGGCAAGAAGATAACAGAATGCAAAAAAAAGATCTCTTACGGGAAAACCAGGTGTACAGAAAGAAAGCAAATCACTTCTCCAAGTGTCTCTTTGAATCAGGGTTACAGAAAGCAAATCACTTATCCAAGTGCCTCTCACAAACAAACCACGACCGATGAACGATGAACCACGAACGAACGACGAACGTTGACTTCTGCAACCAGGGCGTGGCACCATCAGTCCTTTTATCTCCAGAAGACCACACTAACGAGCCCCAGCTGCATTGTTATTCCTGCATCCCGACTCAACTCACAGCAAACTTCTGCTGAGTCACAACAGAACTCCCTACTTCTGAGATGAAGGGTAGTACATCAAAGGGAATAGTCTAATGAGCTTTACTTTGATAATTTCTTGTTTTCAGGAAAGTCTTAAAAACATACAGAAATGATCATCTGTTGCATTAGGGTTCCGAGGCTGAAGATGAAATGAAAGTAATCCAATCCACAGATAGCTGAACCAACAGAGGTTTACTGAGCATCCAGAATTGACATAAGAATCAACAGCCGCTTATTAATCATAAGACATCACTTTTATAGCATTTGCAGCTTCTTGATCCTCACCTACTTTACGTGTTATTACATTATTGGTTAACAAGTCTCCAAGGCACAATAATTGGTTAGTCATTACATCATTGGTGTTTGTGAGAATGTGCATGTTCTCACACACTGAATGAATCAAGTGTTATAGATTCAAATGAGTAAATGTTACAGGTTAATTACATTGTATCATCCCGTGTCCTTGTACATGCCAGGGAACACTAAAACAGCAAAGAATTACTGACAAGCAAATAATTGCGGCATATTGCTGCAGTTTGTACTTACACGTGTAACCACAGTTCTAAGAACCATCCAGATGATTTACTGT
The DNA here is from genome assembly GCF_051295495.1 of Thamnophis sirtalis. Classification (NCBI taxonomy): domain Eukaryota; kingdom Metazoa; phylum Chordata; class Lepidosauria; order Squamata; family Natricidae; genus Thamnophis; species Thamnophis sirtalis. The sequence continues at coordinate 77,797,200 of NW_028261388.1, forward strand.
AATAACCCTACAATCATCATCATCATCATCATCACCATCACCATCACATTAGATTTCATGGATGCCCATATCACCATTGTGACTCTGAGCAGCTAATGACATATAGAAGAAAGTAAAAGAAAGACAAAAACCAAAAACTAATATAACAGTTATAATGACTGTCAAGATTTTACAAGATTAATAAACTAAGAATGCCCCAATGGCTCCAATAAACCCTCTGACACACACACCCCTGTGGGGGTCTTATCGCTTTTTGAAAGGCCAAGATATTTGGGATGAATTCAATCTCAGGAAGTATGCTGTGCCAAAGGACAGATGCTGGGATGGAAAGGCCTGCTTTCTGGGTCCCATAAGATGACATTTTTCGCAATACTGAAAGAAGGAAGATTTGCCTACTATTCAAGAATGGACATTAAAAGTAACAAACCTAGCAGAGATGGCTAAAATATCAGCATATCTCAAAGACCACTCAAATGAGAAATATAAACTGGAGTGGAGAAGATAGATTGACTATATTCAAAATAAATACAGGACTAAGAAATTCCAGATAGTTTATGACTAAAGAAGCAAGGAATGATATAATCTGTTTAGAGTTAGCCTAACAAAAGAGGAGTTAAAGCTCAAATGAAAGATGCTACTAACTTTTTTTAAAGTTTATTTTAGAACATCTTTGTTAAAGATTTATACCCTGTTTTTGTTCTGGGAAATTGGGGGGGGGGAGAGGTGGAGGGGGTGGGGAGGGTGGGGAGGGTGGGGGAGGGGAGGTAAATATTTGTAAAAGCCTTTTTTTTCCCCAAAAAATTTTAATAAAAAAAGGGAAAAAAAGAAACAACAGATGGAAACTAATGAAGGAGAGAAGCAAGCTGGAATTAAGGAGAAATTTCCAGACAGTGAGAACAATTAGCCAGTGAAACGATTTCCTTCCAGGTGAATACTCCAACAATGCATGTTTTCAAGAGCTTGGACAATCATTTGTCTAAAATGGTATAGTTTCCTGCCTGAGCAGGGGTTGGACTAGAAGACCTCCAAGGTCCTTTCCAACTCTGTCATTCTGCAGCAACTGATCTTGTCATTCACTATCACTCAAATGTATAGTTGCATAAATAGCTATATAGAATTGTCACTATTTACTATTAAAATATTTTTATTGTATTTCACTTTTTTAAAAAAGATGACATTTTTAAATTGATGGAACCAGTGGTGGTATTCTACTGGTTCAGACCGATTGACCCGAACCAGTGGTGGAAATCGCAGGTGGCCTCACCCACTTGCCCTGGCTCTATGGCATCCCATTTGGGCCCTTTTTGGTCAAAAGTGTATGCGCAGAAGGCTGAGTGCATGGACGAAGTTGGTGTTTGCAAGCGAAGCGTATGTGTGTGTTCACATTTGTGAACCAATGGGAAAGGTAAGTGAATACCAGCCCTGGATGGAACCCACATAATCTTGCTGTATCTGATAGAGCAAGTAGAAACAATTGGGGAGAGGCTGACTTGTAAAAACCCCAGTCCCTTGTCATGCAAAGAAACCAACACCTTGAATTGATCCCAAAACGTACTAGAAGCCAATGCAGATTGAGGAGCAGAGATGTACAACAACAATGGACACACTGAAACATACTCTTAACTTCCCACATTACTGCATTCTGAACCTGCTGGAGCTTTCAAATGTTCTTCAAGGACAGAACCAGATAGAGAACATTACATTAACCCACTTGGGAAATGATCAAGCCATGCCACTCAGACCAGGGAAAGAGTGCAAGTACCACACAAGTTGTGCAAAGGCCTTCCTAGCCACAGCTGTTCCTTGAAGTTAGGCCCCCAAATTATACACCTATTCTGTTTAGTGTAACCAATCCAGAACTAAAGATGGAAAATTACTGCATACATGGTGCCTTAAACAAAAGCTTAGTCCTGTTAGAGTTGAGCTACAGCCCATTTTCCCCATCCATGGTTCCACAGCTTCCAGACACCATGCTAAAATCCCCACAGCATCAGTTGGTGGACCATGATAGGGATGTAATTTAGCTAGGGACTATTTATGATATATGATAACAATATGTATTTATCAGTGACGTGCGGTGAAGACGAGGAGGAGTGAGGCAGCGGTGGTGGCTCCTCAGGGACGGTGACAGAAGGGGCTCCGGATCCCTGTACCATCTCCCGCCTGTTTTCCGGGACTCACCCAGCCCGGTGTGTGGCACTTTAAAGTGCATGCTGACGCCCCGGCCATACAGCAGGACCTGCTTTATGGCCGAAAGGCACGCCGGCACTTTAAAGTGGATGCCGCCGCCCTAGCCATACAGCGGGCTGTATGGCTGGGCCCGGGGCGGCGGCATGCACTTTAAAGTGCCAGTGGGCTGTATGGACGGGCCCGAGGTGGCGGCATGCACTTAAAGTGCCAGCATGCCTCCCAGCCATAAAGCAGGACATGTTTCACTCTATGGCGGGCATGCCGCCTTGCCCCACCATAGAGCGAAACATGTCCTGCTTTATGGCCGGGAGGCATGCTGGCACTTTAAAGTGTATGCCACCGCCCCGGGCCCGGCCATACAGCCCACCGGCACTTTAAAGTGCATGCTGCCTTGCCCCGCGATAGAGGGAAACATGTCCTGCTTTATGGCCGGGAGGTGTGCTGGCACTTTAAAGTGCATGCCGCCACCCCGGGTCCGGCCATACAGCCCACCGGCACTTTAAAGTGCATGCCGCCACCCCGGCCATACAATGGGAGCCTCTGTACGGCCAGAAGCCGAAGTGTCCCGCTCTATGATGAGGCACAGCGGCATGGCTTTAAAAAATAAAAAAGTGCCAGCCCATGTGCCAGCAGAGGCAGGTAAAACACACACAGACACACACACACACACACACACACACACACACACACACACACACAAATTACTTATAATAAAACAAATTACAATTACTTACAAATAATTTTGAATTCCTCTCCCCTGCCCCCTCCCTTGGATCCACATACCTTTTCCAGCTGTGTCAGAAGATTTCAACTCTCCTCTTGTCCGCCATGATGAAAATGTAAAAAGAAAAAGGCAACTTAGGCAAGATTTGCTGCTGCCAGAGCAGGAGGCGAAAGAACCACGTGCCTCCTTTGCATAAGGAATTTTTCGCCTTTTAACCCTTGCTTAACTCTGAGCAAGGGTTAAAAGGCGAAAAATTCCTTATGCAAAGGAGGCACGTAGTTCTCTCGCCTCCCCCTGCAGTTAGCACTAAGCAGAGTCATCCACTGTGACTCTGGCAGCAACTACCTTAGCCTTTTTCCTTTTAATTTTTCTTTTCTTTTCATCATGACACTGGTGAGGCCCTAACTCCCCCGACTGCACGTCCCTGGTATTTATGTACTTATATGTATTCATGTATATGTATTTATGATACAAAGAAACAAAGGAATTTAAAAGATTATATTACAGTATAAGATAAAATATGTTAAAATATGGAACCTTTTAAAAACAAGGATAAATGTGAGGTCCTCATCACTAGCTTCACTGTAAAAATGTCTTTTCATTCCGAGATGTTATCACATATGCCAAAAGGTTATAGCCATACTCAAGAAACTGATTAAACCTCTGGAAACAGATTAAACAGATCAATGAAAGTAGGAATTTACCACATTTGCTGTATTTACATGTTACCGGAAGAATAAAAAGTGAAATCATCTCTTTCAAGGACTGCAATGATCAACTGCATCAGCAATTTGAAAATTGTTGGTAAGTAGATAATTGGCTCACAGTTGCCTGGTGTTTCCCCTCTTGCTGGATATTTCATTATCACAAGGGGTTTTTCCAGATGTTAATCAATTTTCATTTTCACCTCTTTGCAGTATCTTGCTAAACTGCTTGGCAATTTAGCAACATACAAACAATTTAGCAACAAACAAAAGGTGAAAAGCAGCTCTCAACCAAAAGCATGCAGTTCATCTTCACTTGGTGCTGACCAGTTCTTGATCTTCCTTACCCTTTTCTGCCATTATTATGAATTCTTTCATTTCAGCTTCTTTTTATTCTTATCCATTTCTTTTACTCAACCTGCAGCCTTGTTTTCTTTCTTCAGGTTGTCTCATCCCTGAGCCCAAAACTGCACTATTTTTTTCTCAAATGTTGACTGATTCATTGCAGTTTCTTCACTGTATGGTTGATTTAAAAACGTTTCTGATTTGATTGAAATTGGAGATTTATACGAATTGTTTCTTTGTAATCCGCTTCAAAGCAAGTAATCTTATTCTGTTGTTTTTCTGCTGGTTCAGTGGTGGGTTTCAAAAATTGTTCGAAACTACTCTGTGGGTGTGGCCTCCTTTGTGGGAGTGGCTTGCCACCCATGTGATCGGATGGGAGTGGCTTGCCACCCATGTGACCGGATATGAAGGTGCCGACGACACTTGTCAGAACCACCTTAAATTACCTCACACACAGCACTGGCCTGCATAAGAATATGATGTAAACTTGTTTTTTAAAAGGCATCTTTGGTTTGCGTTAAAACAACTTCAACACACGCAATGTTCTGATTGCACCACAAACGCAGTAGTCATCCTTACCTTTCACAGAGGCACTGAGTTTTATAAACATGAGCATGATAGTGTAGAATAATCATATCCAAGGACCAGTGGTGGGTTTCAAAAAATTTTGGAACCTCTTCTGTAGGTGTGGCCTGCTTTCCGGGTCCACTGGTGGAACCTCTTCTAACCGGTTCGGTAGATTTGACGAACCAGTTCTACCGAATAGATGCGAACTGGTAGGAACCCACCTCTGCGCTGGTTGTAGATATTCAATTATTATTTGCTTCAATTCCTCTTGTTTTTTTAGCTTGAGAGCTTTGTTCTTCCTAAGGAGGAGGCAGAGTAGAGGGTGTGTGGTTTGGGAATGAAAACGATTCAATAGCTATGCTGGCTTCTGACTCTCCTTGAATCGCCTCTACAGTCTGAGTTACTTCTGGCAAGGCTTTGATTACTTTGCCCTGGATAGACCTTGGCAGTTTTTCCAATTCTACTTCTGTGAGTGCTGTTTTCTATTATAAATTAGCACTGACCTGCTAGCCTCTGTTCTGTTATTTCTGGTTCTGGATGTTGTTCTTTCCAGAACTGATGAAGTCTTTTCTGATATCCTCTTCTTGTTGGATTTGATTTGTAATAACATCATTATTTGTTTTCAATCTTCATATATTTGTGATGGGTAGACAACTTTTCCTTAAGTAGTACTGCAGCCGCTGGCTCTGGTTCCTCTGCCAACAATCCTGAGTCTTGTGGTCCATTTATCACCAGATGTCCAAGAACTCCAACACTTAGCATGGTCCTTGTCGATCCAGCCCAGGGGTGGGTTTCTCGCCCCGTTCCAACCGGTTCGGTTGGAACGGGGCTGGTGGTGTCCTCGTGCACGCGTGCAGTGCACGCATGCGTACTAGCACCTGTGCGATGCTCCAGCTGCTCCTGGAGGATCGCGCAGGCGCTGCGTGCATTCTGCGCATGTGTGGAAGCGCAGAACTCGTCAAAACCGGGTAAGAAACGCGGGTGGGTGGGTGGATCCTTCGGCGTTCCCGAAAGTTACTTACTTCCGGGTTCGCCAACCAACCAGTTCGCGGGGACCGCCGCGAACCGCCTGAAACCCACCCCTGATCCAGCCAATGAACAATCCAGGATGGGTTTCTGCAAATTATGAATTACCATGTGGTGTATAGGATAGGCACTCTTTGTCTGGCTCCTCTGAGATGTCTCCAGCTTGGCTCAACATCTCGCGTAGTTCTCATACTCCTCAGAACAAGCCTCACAACTATCTCAAGGTAGTAGCTCACTGGAGGATCATTAGTAATTAAAATAAAACCCCAAACAACAAGGTTTTCCCCCCTCACACCAGAACAATTCTAATTCCCAATCATTAGTGTCAATGAATATTCACACAATCTCCGTGGTAGTTTGGAGTCTCTGGGTACATTGCTATTGCAGATATGGCTTAATATCAGCTGTTGCAACTTGGTCAGTTAGAAAAGAAAGACTCTCAAATTCATTGTTAATGAAAGAATACTTTACTACCTTTAAAGCGCTCCATGGCTTAGGCCCAGGGTACCTGCGAGACCACCTACTGCCACCGGTAGCCTCTCACCGTCCAGTGCGATCCCACAGAGTTGGCTTCCTCAGGGTGCCATCAGCCAGACAGTGTCGGCTAGCGACCCCCAGGGGGAGAGCCTTCTCTGTGGGAGCGCCTTCCCTCTGGAATGAGCTGCCCCCGGAGCTTCGTATAATCCCTGACCTCCGGTCCTTCCGACGCGCCCTAAAAAGTTGGCTTTTCCAGCAAGCCAGCCTGGCCTGAACAAAACAAAATAAATTATTGTTCATTGTTAATTTTAATTGAATTTTTTTTAAAAAAATGTTATTGTTAATCCTAATTGGATTTGTTTGGGATAGTCTATTTAATTTTTTTTTAACTTTTGTAATATGTATTTTTTTTTTAATGTTGTATGCGTCCTTGGGAGAAGGGCGGCATATAAATCCAATAAACCAAACGAAACGAAACCAAACTAAAGCCAAGTGGTTACAATGTAGCAAAGCCGGATCTAAACTAAATATCTGGTTAACTTTTCCCTTTTCCCCCCCTCTTCTCTTTTGGTTATCTCTATCTAATTACATTCGAACAAATTATTTTGGTAACAGTCCCTGGGTTAGTGGGCTGGAAGGTGTTGCATTCCATGGCGTGACCTTAGAATGGCTGACAGCTCTCAGAGGACAGCATGACAAATTGTTTCGATTACCCTTACTCTACACACACACACACCACCCTTATCCACCTCCGCAACTACCTCTCCTTATTTTGTATAGCTGACTGGCATCTGGTGAAGCATGGCTGGAACAGCAGCATGGCAGTCCTGACATTTAGGCTGCCATGTGTTTGTGCAGATGGACACATATGTGTGAATATACACACATTCACATCAGAGGTGGGTTCCTACCGGTTCGCACCAGTTTGGTAGAACCGGTTCGTCAAATCTACCGAACCGGTTAGAAGAGGTTCCACCAGTGGACCCGGAAAGCAGGCCACACCTACAGAAGAGGCTCCAAAAATTTTTGAAACCCACCACTGGTCCTTGGATATGATTATTCTACACTATCATGCTCATATTTATAAAACTCAGTGCCTCTGTGAAAGGTAAGGATGACTACTGCGTTTGTGGTGCAATCAAAACATTGCGTGTGTTGAAGTTGTTTTAACGCAAACCAAAGATGCCTTTTAAAAAACAAGTTTACATCATATTCTTATGCAGGCCAGTGCTGTGTGTGAGGTCATTTAAGGTGGTTCTGACAAGTGTCATCGGCATCTTCATATCTGGTCACATGGGTGGCAAGCCACTCCCATCTGGTCACACCCACAGAGTAGGTTCGAACAATTTTTGAAACCCACCACTGATTCACATACATACACATTTCCTTTCCGGCTCAATAATGACTGCTTTTTGTGGTTAAGATACCGGAAACATTCTTGGGTTTTAAGATGTTTATTTTTGCTGTTGCTGCTTCTGTCCTTACATTCCTCCTGAAATGCTGTTACATAGGATATCTACAAAGTAGATAATAATTCTGTGGAAGAAGGAATTGTCGGATTCTAAGCACAATAGCTCTGCATAAGCTAGAGTGTAGCACTCAAGATGCTATTAAACAATTATGGACTGACACATTCTCTGTTGTTCCCTCTCTGTTTCCAGAAAATAGAAAGCTGGAGACATTTTAAGAATGAGGATGCATTCCCATGTTAATAGTTAATGTATCTCAATTGGTCAGTACTGATGGATCATTAATTTGTAGAAATCTTCTCTGGATCCATTTACGCCACTATCCGTGCAAGAGAAAAACAAAATGGGAGTATTTGTGCATTAGATGAGAAATGATTTTTCTCTATCAGTTTTATATGTGTTTACTTCAATGACGGGGTCAAACCTTATTTTTTTAAAAAAAATGAGAATTTTTTTTTGCTATCTACATTTTCTTTTATTCCTGTTGAACTGATATACGTCTCTAATGACCCCATCAACTTCTTTGCTAATGAATGCTTGTTGATGTCTGCCTAATGATCTCTTCTAACTCTGCATCAGCAATGCAGCCAGAAATGATAATGGAATAATTTGTTTTATTCATCACAATATGGGCTTCCCGTTCCAAACGACGTTAGTGGGAATACCAGTATATCTTATCATGCAGACAAGAGATCCCAAACCTGAATTTGCATTATATCACTAATGCAAACGTGAAATTTTAGCGGCAGCCAAGAACACAGCTTTACAATAGAAATATCTGTGTTGATAGCAGCAGTTGATAGCTATAAAACTGAATGGATAGGAATTGCCACTTAGACCTATGCACTTAGAAAAATACAAGTGTATTATTCAGGTTGACTGATGAGGCAATTCAGGATGTAGCTTAAAAACCAGCCAGTTAAAATCTCTATATAAAATATAGTTCAACCCTAAAATATACCTCTTACAGGCAGACTACTTTGGCCCACATCTTTCTTTTCCATAGAAGGAATCCATTACACAGAAAATACAAAGAGAGGTACAAATTAAAAATCATAGGTTGAGACCAAAGGTTTGGGCCATTTCTCATTCAGACCACAGAGAAGTACTCCTTTGATATCCCAATAGTCTGCTTCAGTAACCCATATTAGGCAAGGATAATTAACGTACAGAAATTAACTGCAAGAATGAGAATTATAAGCTTCTTCTTTGAGTGAGCCATACATTACAGTCTATTCGAATCATGAGATGTACAGTAAAAGTATAGTACAGCACCAGTGGTGGGTTTCAAAATTTTTTAGAACCTCTTCTGTAGGTGTGGCCTGCTTTGTGGGAGTGGCTTGCCAGCCATGTGACCAGGTGGGAGTGGCTTGCCAGCCATGTGACTGGGTGGGTGTGGCCAACTTGTAAAATGTGGTGAAACTCACTTAACAACGCTCTTGCTTAGCAACCAAAATGTTGGCTCAGAAACTCTGGCATTTGAAGCACGCAAGTCTTAAAGCTGTCAAGTTACAAGGCCCTTAATCTTTTAGAAAAGAAACCGAAGGGTGTTCAAACTTGACAGCTTTAAGACTTGTGGACTTCAACTCCCAGAATTCCTTCTCCAGTTATGTTGGCTCAGGAACTCTGGCATTTGAAGCACGCAAGTCTTAAAGCTGTCAAGTTACAAGACCCTTAATCCTTTAGAAAAAAAACCCCAGGGATGTTCAAACCTGACAGCTTTAAGACTTGTGGACTTCAACTCCCAGAATTCCTCCTCTCGCTCTTCACCTTGATGATGTGTGGATGGGCAGGAGGAGGGAGCTGGAACCGGTTCTAAACGGCACTGCAGATTTGTGGAACCTCTTCTATAGAAGAGGTTAGAACTGGCAGGAACCCACCCCTGGTACAGCACAGTATAGTGTCTAGATAATGTCAGGTTACTAGGTGTTCAGTTTTAAATTATATCAGTTCTGAAACTCAGTTCATGGGTTAAACTCCAATTTAATGCACTACCAGGTAACACAACCAAAAACAAATGTGCTACGCCTAGAACCATAAAGCTCAACATGAGAGGGAGGGCAAGTGGAGCCGAAGTGGCACAGTGGTTAAATGCAGCACTGCAGGCTACTTCAGCTGACTGCAGTTCTGCAGTTCGGCTGTTCAAATCTCACCAGCTCAGGGTTGACTCAGCCTTCCATCTTCCGAGTAAAATGAGGACCTGGATTGTTGTTGGGGGCAATATGCTGACTCTGTAAACCGCTTGGAGAGAGGTGAAAGCCCTATGAAGCGGTATATAAGTCTAATAGCTATTGCTATTGCTAAGTGAGAAAGTGATGAGAAAAACAAAATTAAGGTGTTGAAACTTGGAGTTTATAATTCATACTTTAGAGAACTTATTGTTGTCCACAAGTAATTAATAACTTATTGAGTATTCAATAATTGTTGGTGCTTTAATAAGAAAATCTGCCTACTCTCTGCATTTCCAGTCCTTTAAGGCTCACTCAGATTGGTAGAAGAATAAAAGAATCATGTCCCCTTCTCCAAGGAACCGGGCATCAATTTTCTCTCTGTCTTTTGTGAATATGATCATGTCAAATAGAAACAAAAATACGTATCTACAATTTGTCACTAGCTCAGAGATTATGATGACCTTATTCTTCTGATAATCTTGGAGGTTGTTTTTTGAAGGAAAAAAATGTTTAAGAATATATTTTTTACCTTAACCAATGTGTTCATCTGTCAGCCTCTGCTTTGCTGCTGCTTCGGCTGCCATTGAAACGGGGAGGGGGGGCATGGTATTTGGGAGGGGATTACTAATTGTGCTGGAGGAAGATTCTCGAGTCTCTGCTGCCTGTCTTACTGCGCATGTGGAGGAGGTTCCCGCCAAAGCCAACGGCACCGACATTCCATCTTGGTGATGCCTTTCGAAGTTATCTCACACCTGACACTTGGAAGAATTATGATTGGACTGTAACTGGGAAGCCAAGGGGTGGGGAATGGGTTATTCTATATATCAATTGCTTTCGCGCCTAAATAATCAGTCTTCGCTTTGCTACGCTTCTAATCTTTTATAATTAGTAAAAGTACACTTGATTTCTATCAATGGAGTCTCGTGGTTTTCTTTCCTAATTATTCAATGGAGGAGTGCTGACATTATAATAACAAGTATTTCATTTTTAGAAAAATCAATAAGTTAAAAGGAATTAGAAGAGGAACTCTCATCTTCCATATATTCATCTCCACCCATTCTCCAGGTCTTCATTTCTCTACCAGCAACACACTGGACAGGGTGGGAAAAACCCTGTCACCATCAATTCAGGATCCTAATGACAAAGCAGGAAGAGAGGAGAAGACCACTGAAACAACTGAAAAAAATACAGAAACATTTTATTCTTGACTTCATCCCTTCTACCGCCCAAACTCTCAATGGTGGGTAATTTGCTGAGGTCCATTTTGAAAATATAGAAAAAGCTAAAAAAGAATTAAAAATAGAGAAGGGGGTATTATGAAATTATCTCCATCTAGATTTTTTCTAGTAACCACATTGTTCTGCTAACTGCTCCACATACAACAAAGTGTGCACATAGATACTATTCTTGGCTGCTCTATTGCTAGAGTTTATGGCTGGATTGATTATACATGAAGGATCAATATATCTCTATTATGAATAACTACTGAACAGCCTTCAGTGTATAGAATCACTTGAATATGGATCTCTATTGTCTCTGGGCCTGATTGTAACCAAATTGGGACATTCAGTAGTGTTGTGGCCCAGCAGGAGCTGTTGGAGCTGCCACCAGACTCCAACAGCGAGGGGCCCTATGAGTGGGCTCTGGAAGATGTGGAGGACCCTGGACAGCAGGGCGCAGAGAGGCTGGTTGGCCACCAGGAGGTGCCTGAAGCCTGGAGCAGCGGTGAGAGCCAAAGGGAGCGTGCTCCCGAAGTCAAGCCTTGGAGCAGTGGGGAGGAGACAAGGGAGTGTGATCCTGACGGCATGCATTGGAGCAGTGGGGAGCAGACAAGGGAGTTGGTTCTGGATGCCCGGCAACGGAGGGCTAATAGGCGTAAAGAACAGTTACGCACTTACAGGAGATAACTGAACTCAGATGGTGGTAATTAGGCTCCTCTCAAGACTATAAAAGGAATGGCTTTCCACAAGCTTGTCGCAGGAATCAACATATTTACTAGAGCTGGAGAAGCTATTGTGGCTCTCTTGGCAGGCTGGATTGCTGCCAAGGTCTAGTCTGTGCTGGATTGCTGCCAAGGTGTAGTCTGTGCTGGATTGCTGCCAAAGTCTAGTTTGTGCTGGATTGCTGCCAAGGTCTAGTCTGTGTGTTAATAAATCCTTGAAGTATCTTTGTCTTGGCGTCCTTTGGTGTATGAAGAGGAGGGGTCAGAACACAGTAGTATTGTTCTTCTAGCCTCCAGTAGGAATGCATAGTACATATGCAAAAGACATGTACCAGATATAGACAAAGAGTGAAAGATGATCACTGGCCATTAAATGGGTCATCAGGTGGGACTGGAGGAAGATTAAAATACTGAGGGACTAATAATCGTTCTAGAGCCAGTCCTCCACAGCAAAGTTCCCCAACCTTTTCAGTTGGGTGGACCAGCAGGGAGAGAGGGAAGAGGAGATGGTTCCATGGTGAGCAGGCAAGTACGCATGGACAGCTCCAACTGTTGCAGCAGCGGCCACACATGCCCACTCCATGTGCACATGTAGTGCATGTTCTCACCTGCTGCTCGTGCAAGTGGGGATGAGCACATGGGTGCTCGCCTGCCACTTCTGCAGCCCAGTTACAAAAGGCTCAAGGCCCCAAAATGGCCCATGGCCCAGGGGTTGGGAACCTCTGCTCTACACTGATGATTTTAATTTTTTTTTCTTGAAAATAAGAGATAGAAAGAGAGGGGAAAAGATATAGGCAAAGTCTGGGTAATGTTCTATAACTGGCTATTATACGTTTTTTGGGGGGGAGATGGTAGCATTCTCCTGATAGTTAAGTACAGGTATAGAGATGCAGTTTTACACTAATGTATAACTAAGAAATTAGGGACACGGTGGCTCAGTGGCTAAGACATTGAGCTTATCGATCAGAATGGTTGGCAGTTTGGTGGTTCGAATCCTTAGCGCCGCATAACGGAGTGAGCTCCCATTACTTGTCCCAGCTTCTGCCAACCTAGAAGTTCGAAAGCATGTAAAAATGCAAGTAGAAAAATAGAGACCACCTTTGGTGGGAAGATAACAGCGTTTCATGCACCTTCGGCATTTAGCCCCCTCCCCTCTCGACAGGTGTGGCTGTTGGTCATTTTAATATGTGTATTTTGTGTATTTTGTGTATTTTGTACTTGTATGTTTAAGTTGTTCGCCGCCTTGAGTCCCTTTTAGGGAATAGGGCAGCATATAAATAAAATAAAACTTAAACTTAAACTTAAACTTAGTCATGCCGGCCACATAATCCCGAAGATGTCTTCTTTGGCTTTGAAATGGAGATGAGTACTGCCCCTAGAGTCAGGAACAACTGGCACATATGTGCGAGGGGAACCTTTACGTTTACCTATAACTAGGAAATTAGTCAGAAAGTTTCAAACTTGCCCATCTCAAGTTTGCTGAAAATTGTCTTCATAGTAAGCATATGTTTGAAAAAAATATTTATTCGCCAGGAGAATTGTGGTCCTGCCAAAAGACAGAATGTTTTATTATACTGATTTTTGCAGAGTAATTATACTACTCAAAAAGCAGATGGCAGCTGCAGCTTTTTTGGGGGGGGGGGTGTCATTGCACAACTCCATTTTATGCACAGTATTCCTAGATTCCGGGAGACTTTCTCAAAACCATTCATGTCTTGGTCATAATTCAACTGGATTCGAGTAAGTCACTCGATATGAGGTTGCCCGCGATGACCTCTTGGAGTTTATAGCTAGTTCAGAATTCTTTGAGCTGGTAGTTAAGGATATCTTACTTTTCGCAAGTAACACTACTGCTGGGAAAGCTACATTGATTGCATGAGCCAAGGTGGCGCAGTGGTTAAATGAAGCACTGCAGGCTACTGCTAGATCAGCAGTTCAGCGGTTCAAATCTCACCGGCTCAGGGTTGACTCAGCCTTCCATCCTTCCGAGGTGGGTAAAATGAGGACCCAGATTGTTGGGGGCAATATGCTGACTCTCTGTAAACCGCTTAGAGAGGGCTGAAAGCCCTATGAAGCGGTATATAAGTCTAACTGCTATTGCAGTTGGCTTCTAGGTGCAATTCAGACAGCAGGTATTTGCCATGAAAACCCTGTTTGGCTCAGGATCTGGATATCTGTGAGACTACCTTCTCTCATCATTTTCTGCTCTATACCTTTTCGGCGCAGGAGAGTCACTTGACTATGCCCCGTGCCGCCCGCCTCCACCCTTTTGCGACAAAGCAACTTCTCCCTTGTTGGGCATTAGCCAAGGGGAAGCAGCCAGAGCGGGGCATGGTGGGAAAGCCTTGTGCAAAAATACAAGGGCTGGGGAGATGAGTTGGTGATGGAAGAGAGCATACCAGCCTGGCTCCAGTTAGGAGTGTTTCAGTGTTTCAGTGTTTATTATAATTTATAGGCCGCCCTTTTCCCTGAGGGGACTCCGGGCGGCTTACAAAACACGGGGAGGGGGGGTACAAAGACCAAAAACATAAGACAATACATAATATTAAAAATAGAGCACAGCATTCATTCACCATTCAGGAGGGGACAAACTAAGATTTTTATCCCCAGGCCTGATGGGATAGCCAGATCTTAAGGGCCGTGCGGAAGGCCTGGGCGGTGGTGAGGGTGCGGATCCCATCCAGGGCTAGCTGTCTGTCCCCAAGGGAGTGTTCTCCAGCGGCGGAGTCCTTACCTTTTCAGGCAGGGCGAGGAGGGGAGTGGCCAGCCAGTGGTGGGATCAGCCAGTTCACTGAACTGCAGAAAAAGTTAACAACCGGTGAAAACCAGCTGAATCCCACCACTGTACAAAACTATGTCTGACATAGTCTAATACTGGGTAGTTAGAGTCAAAAGGTTTTCTGGCATTGAATTAAAAGGTGTATGGTTTCTCTAGCAGGATGTGTAGCTGCTGGAGGGCCTCAAATCTGTGAAATATTTCAATTGATGTATATTCAGAAGACGAGAAAAATGCCTTGTGACATGACACTTAGCCTTTTGCATTTTGTATGAGCAGTTCTACAAATAGAGGTTTCAAATTGTGAGGGAGGAAGAGGAAACTGAGATCAAAAAAAGCATGTGTCTAATCATCACCAGCCACACTTATTGTTGGTAACTATCCAGTAATATTCCCAAGTGAGTCTTCTAGTGCTACTTATTTATCATGCTGGAAGATTGCTCCTAGCAGTAACCACTTGGGTACACAGTTAGCAACATTTGGAACATGGGAGTGGTTCGGAGGTGGGTTCCTATCAGTTCGCACCAATTCGGTAGAACCGGTTCGTCAAATCTACCGAACCGGTTAGAAGAGGTTCCACCAGTGGACCCGGAAAGCAGGCCACACCTACAGAAGAGGATCCAAAAATTTTTGAAACCCACCACTGGTCCTTGGATATGATTATTCTAGACTATCATGCTCATATCTATAAAACTCAGTGCCTCTGTGAAAGGTAAGGATGACTACTGCGTTTGTGGTGCAATCAGAACATTGCGTGTGTTGAAGTTGTTTTAACGCAAAACAAAGATGCTTTTTAAAAAACAAGTTTACCTCATATTCTTATGCATGCCAGTGCTGTGTGAGGTAATTTAAGGTGGTTCTGACAAGTGTCGTCGGCATCTTCATATCCGGTCACATGGGCGACAAACCACTCCCATCCGGTCACGTGGGCAGCAAGCCACTCCCACAAAGGAGGCCACACCCACAGAATAGGTTCAAACAATTTTTGAAACCCACCACTGGAGTGGTTATCTCCGATTTTTCCCCTGTCCTATCAAAATTATCAGCTCAAGGTGCTTGACTGCATTATACTGGCAAAGAAAAAATATATAACAATGCCATTATGCCTGGCAGTAGCTACCTCAGCTAATTATTCCAAACTGAATATAACACATGGCATCATTTAATCTTTTTTTTTTTTAATGTTCAATATCTTATATGCCTACAGTATGTTCCTTGGCAGATTGTACCCTTGGAAACTGCCTGTCATTCACTCAAGTTACACTATTTCCTCTGCTCTCTCCTGAATCATCCCAGGAGTAAATAAACACTTCCTGACCTCTGTGTCAGCAAGGGATTGACTTTTCTGCTGTTTAAGGAAACACTTCTGATTATAAAAATGGCATGGTTGTTGCATAAAGTGCCTGTGTCCTTCCCCTGTTCATAAGCTCCAGAATGAGAATATTGTTATGGCAGGGACTATGAATTGGTCCCTGTGAAAATCTTCATGCATTACTTGGGACAGAACTGTATCCTTTTCTGCTCCAAAAATGCCATTTTAGCAAGTCTTTGTTCCTATGGATCCTAACCATCAATCTGTATGTAGACATTGTTTACGTATATGTGTCCATTGATGGATAATTTGTTAAGAGTGCCTTCTAGAAATTCTCCAGTGTTTTTGGACTTGACTTGGTGTAGGATGGGCACACTTCCGCATTTGAAACCATGGTTAAGTCTGTCCATATGTTGTGAAATTAATTTTCATTATATTATCTGACTGTTGGTTGGTGTTCATGGATGTGTTCTGCTAGTCTTCTGACTGTTTGTCCTACATAATATGATAAAAAGAGTTTTTTTTTTAGACGTACACCACATTTATACAATACAGTGCGAACAGGAACTTCCTGTTTTTTATATTAGCAATCATCAATCGATATCGCTCACCTTATATTATTTCCCCTTCTATCGTATTTCATTTAGATTTCACCATTCTTAACCCTCTTATTTTACTCATAACTATTATTTTTGAGTTTTGTTATATTCCTTCATTGATTCCTGTTTCTTTCTTCCATCCACCTATACCATTTATCCCATATTTGGTAGAATTCTGATTCTTCCTTTCCCTGGATTTCTTTAGTTAGTTTATCCATTTCGGCACAGTCCATAATCTTTCTTATTATTTCATATTCATTTGGGGTTAATTTGTTTTTCCACTTCTGGGCAAAGGCAATCCTTGCCGCTGTAAGTATATGTAGTATTAAATACTGGATTTCTTTTTTGTATTTCACCGACATAATTCCTAATTAAAAAAAACTTCAGGTTTCCATTCTATTTTAACCCCTGTTATTGCCTCCGGCCAATTTTTTATCCTTTTCCAAAAAATCTTTGCCTCCTCACAGGTCCACCATAAATGATAATATGTTCCGTGTATTGATTTGCATTTCCAGCATTTTGGGGAGGTGTTTGTTGAAATTTTAGCTAACCTTGATGGTGCCATCTGTAAAACATTTTGTACTGGTTTTCCTTGTATGGAACTGATAGTGCCATTTTTAAATTTATTCCCCCAAATTTTTCCCATTTGTCTAATTCAATACTATAGCCAAAGTTCTGCGCCCATTTTATCATTTGTTCCTTCACAATTTCCTCTTCCATTTTATACTTCAGGAGGAATTTATATAAAAGATTTTAAAAGACCCAAACACCTCCCTATCTGCGATCAGTACCCAGATGCACACAGATTAGTTCCAAGATTAACGTCAGAGCAACAATCAAATAAGCAATATCCAATCAGGGAACTGCCAAACAAGCCAACAGCAAACAGCTCAACCAAAAAACTTCTATCTCCAACAATACTGACAAGGCACTAGAATATCAACTGAGAGCTAACCACATTCCTTACCAGCACTGATGATGTTACCTAGATTGGCTAATGAAGCATCTGCAAGAAAACAACCAAGATCAGAGGCCACCAAGGATCCCTCATTTCAACCCTGAGCTACACAAATATTCTCTTTTATTGGTTTTGAACCGTGACCCGACAAAACAGCGATCGTCAAAATAGCGCCGACAACAACGCGATGTCATTAGCGTGCCCACAACTTCGTGTCGATATAAGCGTGCCGACAAAACTGCGATGAACGCTATGAACAGCCCCAAAGATGCGCCGGTTGAAGCCTGTTTTAATGCCAGCCAAACTGGATATTATTAATGACGAGCTCATTTATGCAGATGTGTGGATGGATTTTGCATCCTTAGCATACGCTGATGTTCCCAAGATGACGTCTAGGAAAGTTGTTCTTTCATGCAGTGGAAATATTCAGAAATGCCAAACCCCTCCTAAGTGCAACATGCTTACAATATATTCTGTATATTCAGAAATATTCAGAAATGTAAAACCAACCTAAGTGCAAAGTAGGCTTAAAAATAGGAGCAGGACAACTTTAATAATTGGATGTGGTTGGTGGCTACTCCATCACTTTAGGTCCCTTTTTTTTCACCAAAGAGTAATGGGGAATGCTTTCTTTGGCCAAAAAACGTGCAATGAAGAAATTTTAGGGGACACTTCTCTGTGTGAATTTGCACCCTCCGGCTGAGATTCTTTTATCTTATATAGTTATATAGTTCTTCTTAAACCTTTGATTTTAAACATGTGCGCGCGATTGTGTCGGCGCGCACATGTTGGCGCGCTACTGTTGCATAATGATTAGCGGTAAAGACGGCACAGATTTGACCAACGCGGTTCTGTCGGCGCGGAAAAGGCTTTCGCGCATTTGTCGGTGAACCGTTTTGAACTGTGTATACAATCAAGAAATCTGATCCAATTATTGAAATATATTTACAACTAACATTTTTCTTGCCCTTCCTTCATTTCAGTATGTTTGATTTGAAATAATTTCAAATCTTTCTTTTTATCCTCCTTTTAAGATTCATCTAATTCCAGGTTGAATGGTTTCTTGCTCATTTGTTTTTAGATTAAAACAAATGATGCTTCTGGGGCTTCCTTCCCTCCAACCATGGCTTCTTAGCAATAGCAATAGCAGTTAGACTTATATACCGCTTCATAGGGCTTTCAGCCGTCTCTAAGCGGTTTACAGAGTCAGCATATCGCCCCCACAGTCTGGGTCCTCATTTCACCCACCTCGGAAGGATGGAAGGCTGAGTCAACCTTGAGCCGGTGAGATTTGAACCGCTGAACTGCAGATAGCAGCCAGCTGAAGTGGCCTGCAGTACTGCACCCTAACCACTGCGCCACCTCAGCTTCTGGCCAAAGCTGAGAACTATTCTCATTTTTAACAACTGATCTATAAAACAGCAATTCTTCAGAAATGTCTTCATCTTAATGCAATACAGCTGAATCAAACTGTTATTTCCCAAGTGGATTTTGTTCTAAAGACATGGGAAACTCTATACAGAACTAGATAGGTAAAACTATCTAGTTGTAGATAGGTAAAACTTGTAAAAATCTGAAAATGACTTTCAGAAAGTTAAAACTTATAAAAAGTTTCTCTTTATAAAAAAAATTACAACTTCACACAACACAATCCATTACAGTAAACCAAGATTATATCACTATTTTACTGTATACAGAGATCACTTTTAATAATATCTATAAAAAAATTCTGCAAATGATTTCGAGAAATGTTACTTATAACAACATGACTTGTATAGAAGTAATGAGTTATTTACTCAATATATAGAACAGTTGATTCAAGGCCCTTTCCATGCACATAATACATGTCGTTGACATGCAAGTTAACGTAAGGAAGAAAATATGAATACCAAGCACGATGCTATAGAGTAAAATATTGCAACCACTTAGAGATCTAAGCCTGAAATGTAATGATCACTCTTTTCCCAACTGCTATCAGATATGTTTTTAAAATGGCTAATAAATAACCCTCACCGTGAAGAATGTATGGCCTGTTCCAGTCAGAAATTTGTCTAGTTCCAACAGCAGAAGTCATCATGTCTTAGTTTACTGTATTAAAGAGACAGCTCTTCCCTATGTAATTAATTATAGATGATTTATCAAGAGAAGGAAAAGCAGTGTCCAATTAATCTGAGAAGACAGCTTTCCTTGGAAAGGACAAAAACCTGTGAGGAATATGAAGCAAGCGATATTTGTACAAAGCTATAGCAAAATTAACCAAGTGATGATGTGACAACACAATTCCTCAAGAAGTTATCACTACTTGCCATGTTCCAAATCTATCATCCTTTGCTGCCCTAAAGCTTTTTGCTCCTTCAAATGATATTTAATGCAATGTCTCCTTAAATTCATCCCCTTTGTGAACTGGGCTTGATTTCTTTATTCTTTGATCTCAACAGGGACTTCAGAATTTATTTACTTATTTACAGTCTCAGACCTATAAAGCACAAATATGGAATTTAAATGTGTTTAAATGAAATGCAGATATAAAAATTTAAAGTACAGAACAAAAAACCCCAAAATAGTTCTGAAACAATGAATAACAAGAGGATATTATCTAGCTTCCATAAGTCACAGCTATGAAAGAAACTGGTCAACCTTTGTAGTAGTTGAACAAGTTAGGCCTTGCAGAATGAAGATTGTAATTTCTTCATCAAAAAGAAAACTAAAATTCTAACAATTGGGTTTATGAATGCCCAACACCATGAATAATATAATGCGCAGAAGCCTAGCTTCCTTTGCGTCCTATTCAGAGGTGGGTTCCTACCAGTTTGCACCTATTCGGTAGAACCGGTTCGTCAAATCTACCGAACCGGTTAGAAGAGGTTCCACCAGTGGACCCAGAAAGCAGGCCACACCTACAGAAGAGGTTCCAAAATTTTTTGAAACCCACCGCTGCTCCTTGGATATGATTATTCTACACTATCATACTCATATTTATAAAACTCAGTGCCTCTGTGAAAGGTAAGGATGACTACTGCGTTTGTGGTGCAATCAGAACATTGCATGTGTTGAAGTTGTTTTAACGCAAAGCAAAGATGCCTTTTAAAAAACAAGTTTACATCATATTCTTATGCATGCCAGTGCTGTGTGAGAGGTAATTTAAGGTGGTTCTGACAAGTGTCGTCGGCATCTTCATATCCAGTCACATGGGCAGCAAGCCATTCCCACAAAGGAGGCCACACCCACAGAGTAGGTTCGAACAATTTGTGAAACCCACCACTGGGCCTATTGTTCTTAAGGTATTCTTGAAATTGCTCCAAAGCTAAGATTTCAGTTTTTTCTCCAGACAATGCCTTAAGTCCCCTAATGAATGAAAAATAAAAAATAAATGAAAAAGTAACAAATTGATCAGATCAAGTACCTAGTCATTTATTTCCAACCTTCTACCTGCTGGAACAACAATCTAATGAACTTTCTGATTAGTGCTCAAAGTTTCTAACGCAATCTGAAAATATAGCAGTCATTATGGCAATACATCGCTGCAGCAGTAAAACTGTATAATATAAAAGTCCCAGGCTTGTTGTTATATGGTGCACAATTCTGTGTTTATAAGGGTGCCCCTACTTTAGAACCCATTCAATTCAACAAGAATAAGTAATTGCTCTGGTGTAGATTAAGCTACTATCAATTTATTAATCTATTCCTTTTCCTTTATTTCCTTTTAACATTAAATTTAAACTCCTTAGAGTAGAAATCTATATTTTCTGCTAATACTTTTCTGGACAACACAATTTGTTATACCTGCTGCTAGTAGGAGTATTAGGTCATTAGTAATACTTAAAAAAACAACCACCAACTTCTAGCTTCTTTTTTCATAGAATACTGTAAAAAAAAAAAAAGAGTTACAGCTATGTATAAATCTGAGATATTGGACTATAAAATAAAATAAAAAAGGAAAACATCCTAAAGCTACAGTATATTGAATTAATGTACTGTTTAATTTAAGATGAAAACCAGTTTCTGATTATAGTACTGCATGTGGTAACCAGCTACTGTATAAATTTGTATTTGATCTTATATGGGGAAGCAGAAGACAGAATATTGTGACACTAGAAATTCACAGTAATTGTAAAAGTATTTTAATAAACATCTATTTTCTCTTATGTTTTAAGAGTAATCCATCCCTACTCATCAGCATCCTAGTTCACAGGTCTGATTGACAGCTGCCACATTTTCCCCAGGACTGCTAATTTTGGTACCAGAGAAAAACAAATATGAATGAGAAAAATGAAGCTATATCCTCGTGCTTGGCAACAATAATAAGTAGAGATCAGTAAATACCTCATTTAATCCAAACAAGATTTAGATACGATTTGATGGTATTCGCTTTCTACGAATTCTGCAATTTTAGTTTAATATAATTCAGAGTAGTTACTTAAAGATTCAAGTTTCTTCAGTTTATCAAATACATACATTTGTGCATTACTGTATTTGATGACAATCTAATGGTGTTTGCAAGAAGGGATAGTGGTATTTGGTTCCAGAAATATTTTTATGTTAATTTGACAGACATGAAAATATTTAATAGTTTCGGCTGGACTTCATTCAGTTACCGCATATACAACATGGTCTCCAATATGTATGTAAGCTATGAAATTCAATTCCTGGATGCCATTCTTTCTCTCAACTAGTCTCTAGTTTCTTCCAATTTTTTTGTATTTCTTTGGTCTAGAGAAATCCAACTAATAAATATATATTTTAGTCTTCAATTATTATTACTTTTTAATGCTATATTTAATTTGTGAGCTGCATAGAGAATGTGTATTCCTGCAAACAGGTAGAGAGATAAATAGATGAAAGGATGTGTTCCCCCCCCAACCCTCCCCCCAACAACATTTTTCTGGTTCAGTTCGTGCAGAAAATGTGTATCTCTAATTCATGTAGTATCTACTACAATGACATTTCAAAACTACAATGAATATATGAATCTGACTGACTGCTCATTGCAATGAATAAGGATCTAAGAGGAAATAACTATTTACTCACTCTCATGTGTAATTTGAAAGGAGATATCGTGCGACATTTTGCTCTTCCAAATGGCTACATCATTGATCCAAAGGTGTGTCCCGAAGATTCATTGCAATGCTGTGGCACTAGGGTGTAACTCTTCAATCATTTGTCTTTTTTTACAGTTACATCCCAGCATACTCTGGAAGGCATGCACTTGATATGCATGAGCCAGAAGTAATTAGCATAAAAATGTGAATTGCTGGGAGGCATAAGAAGGATGCTACACACTCATATCTTATATTTCCCATGGGCATCTGCAGGGCTACTGTTGGGATAAAGATGCTGAACTAGATAAACCATTAATTTAATCAAGTTCAGCGATTGCAGCTTAGCCCATGTGCGGTTCAGGGTCTCCTAATAGTTTCTAATACAAGGGTGATGGTTTGGTTTGGTTTGGTTTGGTTTGGTAAGTTAAAGAGACAGAAAGAAGTATTAATTAGACCAGAGGTGGGTTCCTACCAGTTCACACCTATTCGGTACAACCGGTTCGTCAAATCTACCGAACCGGTTAGAAGAGGTTCCACCAGTGGACCCGGAAAGCAGGCCACACCTACAGAAGAGGCTCCAAAAATTTTTGAAACCCACCACTGGTCCTTGGATATGATTATTCTACACTATCATGCTCATATATATAAAACTTGGTGCCTCTGTGAAAGGTAAGGATGACTACTGCGTTTGTGGTGCAATCAGAACATTGCGTGTGTTGAAGTTGTTTTAACGCAAACCAAAGATGCCTTTTAAAAAACAAGTTTACATCCTATTCTTATGCATGCCAGTGCTGTGTGGGAGGTAATTTAAGGTGGTTGTGACAAGTGTCGTCAGCATCTTCATATCCGGTCACATGGGCGGCAAGCCACTCCCATCCGGTCACATGGGCAGCAAGCCACTCCCACAAAGGATGCCACACCCACAGAGTAGGTTCGAACAATTTTTGAAACCCACCACTGAATTAGACACATTGCTCAACATATGGTTGGGACAACCATGACCTTGATCAGTGGTCTCCAGCCTTGGTTACTTTAAGCCCTTTGGACTTCAACTCCCAGAGTTCCTCAGCTAGCTTTGCTCTGGGAACTCTGGGAGTTGAAGTCCACAAGTCTTAAAGTTGCCACGGTTGGAGACCACTGACCTGGATGACTGAGAATCTACATAAACAATGAGACTATAAAACTAACCCTGAAAAAGAGATGTCGGGAAGAAGAAAAGGAGCCAAAGAATAGGTTTTATTAAAAAAAGAAAAGAATAGGGAATTAAGTAAATACAAACTGAAACTATAGCAACTAATTCAGAAAGCAACAAAACCCCTAGAAATAGCTTTTAAAAACCCCAGTGGCTGTAATCCTGTTTGTATTTTATTTTCCACAATGATTTAAAACAAATAAAATATTGAAGGAACACCAGAACGCAAGGAACAATATAAACAAAAATATTGAATTCTACTGATATTTACAATGATGATTTAAAATCTTAGAGGATAGAACTATTAAATACTAATTAAAGGTAGCTCAGGCCTTAGAAATGCAAAGGTTAAAAATAATCCTTTTGAGCAGCCTGAGAAATGTTTTAAAACTAATTTTTATTAATCATGTAGCATGGCTGTGCAGTGCTTCAGAGTGAGTTCAAAAAAGACATTTCATAGATTGTGGGAAGGCAAACGTATAAGTAGTCCTTGACTTACAACCATTCCTTCAGGTACCGTTTGAAGTTCAACAGCACTGAAAAAAGTGAGTTATGATTGTTTTTCACCAATCACACAACCACTACCACCCCCCCCCCCATGGTTCACATGTTCAAAATTCAGCTTGGCTAGCAATAGCAATAATATTTAGATTTATATACTGCTTCACAGTGCTTTACAGCCCTCTCTAAGCAGTTTACAGAGTCAGCATATTGCCCCCAACAATCTGGGTCCTCATTTTATTGATCTCAGAAGGATGGAAGGCTGGGTCAATCTTGAACCAGTCAGGATCAAACCCCTGCCAGTCAGCAGAATTAGCTTGCAATACTGCATTACAGCATTACATTCAATACTGCATTACTGCATTCTAACTGTTAGGTATATCTCCTTTTGGGGACTAGAGTTGAATAACAGAAGGTAGCAAGGAATGTGAATAGTCACACTATCAATCACAGCCACCAAAGTTAAATAAAGGATAACTTTACTTGCGTTAACAAAAATAAAGTAGGATAAACATTCTCCAAAACAAGTGATAAGTAGTCTTGGATTATATACATACTCTATGATACAACACGTTGGTTTACAGATGCTCAACTCACGATTCACCATGTAGACAGGTAACTGACATACAGGTAGCCACCATCCAATATACAGTATTCGACTTCAATAACAAGCACGGAGAACATACAGGAACAACCAGGAACAAACAGTAGTAGTTCCTACTCCCTCTAATGGCTGATTACAGCAACAGCATCCAATCACATCTTACTTGAGCATTTAAAGTGACAGATACATTACTTCAATCATGGCATATACATATACATATACATATACATATACATATACATATACATATACATATACATATACATATACATATACATATACATATACATATACATATACATACACACACACACACACACACACACACACAAACACACACACACACACACACACACATATATTGCCAACCCAAGATTAAGATTACATCCCTAACACTAACAACTGTGCCACCATGGCTACTGGCTCATATTACTGACAACTGCAGTGTTCCAGGGCCATGTGATAACCTTTTGTGATCTTCTGATAAGCAAAGTTAATGGGGAAGCTAGATTCATTTTACAACACTGTTACTAATGTAACAACTATGGTGATTCACTTAACTGTGGCAAGAAAGGTTGTAAAATGAGGCCAAACTCACTTAACAACTCGCTTAGAATGGAAACTTTGGGCTCAACTGTGATTGGAAGTCAGGCACTAGCTGTACTGGTTATATGCTGTCCCGATTGCTGTCTTTTAAAGCAGCAAGATCCTTGGAAATATATGACACACTCCAAAGCACCTCTCTGAATTTTAATTCAAAGAATCACACAACTTTATTTAATTCTGTACTTAAGAATAATCATATTCTTCAAATCATATTGAATTTTATTGAACGAATTTTCAGTATTTTCCTATTCACTACATTTTAAATCATATCATAAAGACCAAGCACAGCTTCATCTTAGGAACTGTGTACTTTATGCTGCGTCAACCTGGAATAATTAATTTATTAAAAGCATCACATTTTTAGTTCTGGATGGAGTTGCACTATCCAAGACAGACCCTGTGTGAAACCTTGGGGTTTCCCTGAGTTCTCGACTCTCGCTTGAGAAGCAGTTGGCAGCAATGGCTAGGTGAGCCTATGTGCAACTTTGTGTTGTGTGCCCGTGACCTGTCAAATGCGCGCTCGACAACAGCGCGCCGACAAAACCGCGGTGAGAAAACCGCAAGTTCAAAATCGCACCCACAAAGGGGCGCTGACAAATGCACGCCGACAAAAGCGCAATTAGGGTTAAGGTAAGGGTTAGGGTAAGGGTTAGGGTAAGGGTTAGGTTTAGAGTTAGGTTTAGAGTTAGGGTTAGGGTTCTTATGTTGTTTTCGCACTGTTTGTTGATGGCGCGCTTTTGTCGGCGCGCATTTGTCGGAATTTGTCGGCGCCCTTCTGTGGGCGAGATTTCGACCTCGCGGTTTTCTCGCCATGGTTTTGTCGGGCGCGCTTTTGTCGAGCGCGCATTTGTTGGTGAACCTTGTGTGCCAGGTGCACCCACTCCTGGATTGAGAGTCAATCAAGTTCAAGTGCTGGTTATCTCATGTTTGGACGACTGCGATGTGCTCTATATAGGCTACCCTTGAGGAGTATTTGGAAGCTACAGCTAATGCAGAATACAGCTGTGCAGACAGTTTTAGGGGCTCCGAGGATACCCATGAAACAAAACGTTAAAAAATCTATGATGTTTATATAGTTATTTACCAAGCAAATATAAATTATATTAAAGTAACAAAATGTCTTTACAATCCCCAAAGGCATGTCACAACCTTTGCGCACCGGCACCCATAATATTTGGAAATTGAAAGTTGAAAAAAAATTGACATGCCCTAACACGTAACACCTCTGTTGCACAAGCTGCACTGCCAGTTTGCTTCTGGGTCCAATTCAAGGTGTCGATTGTCACCTTTATGGCACCGATTCATGTTACATGAGGAACTATCTCACCCCATGGCATTGGCCACCACACTGATTCTGGAAGAAGAAGCATGCTGTGTACTCCATTGGTCAAGGTATTCTGGCTGATAGGTTCCAAGAAAAGACTTTATTCTGCTCTGGAAGAATATTATGCTCCGCAAGATAAGATCCATCCTCACCCTTCTGGCCTTCCAAAAGGACCTTAAAACCTGGCTCTGCCAATAGGCCTGGAGGCCGAATGAGGGCATGCTACCTTGTTGTATACTGGCCCCTATACTAGCTAATTTTCTGATAATTCTACTGTTATATTTATTGTTTTAATGTTTTATAATGTAGTTTTTATTATGTTGTCAGTTGCTCGGGGTCACATGATAGTGAAATGAGTTTCATATAAATTAGATAAATAAATAAATATGCCTTTATTAGTATTTTGGAATTCCAATTATAGGATTCTTGCCAATGGTGGGATTCAAATAATTTAACAACCGGTTCTCTGTCCTAATGAGCAGCTGGGTAGGAGTGGCTCGGTGGTCATGTGACTGGGTGGGTGTGACTGGGTGGGCGTGGCCAACTCAACGTCACTCAAGTCAATGGGTGCTTTGCCTTAGCTGTTACAATGTAATAAGGGTTAACTGGAGAGGCAGTTTCTGGAAGCAGGGCAATCAAGATTAGTCTAAAAGCAACACCAGAATGTCTCCTTCCTGCCTTTCTTACAGGATTAGCCCTTTAAAGTGGAAAGAAACAAAAGGAGATTTCTTCCAACAACTGGTTCGTTGAACTGCTTAGAAAGTTAATAACTGGTTCTCCCGAATAGGTGCAAACTGGCTGAATCCCACCACTGATTCCTGCCATACAGAAAGTGAAGTAGTTCTCAACACAATTGTGAGCAAGGAAAGAATTCTTAGAATTCCCATTTGGATATTACCTTATCCCTACTTTTCTTGTTTTACCACATAATTGTTTGTATTTTCTTATGTCTTTCCCTTCATAGGCCTAATATATCAAATCCTTTTGCGATTCCTTACATATTTTTTCTGAATGCAGAAAAAAATGTGTCTCAATTAACTGATGAATGGACCAAGCAGACCAAGCAAAGAGGCTGAATCATGTACTTAAAACTATTGCATGAAATCTGCTTGCATATGATTTCTGACTATTAACCATGAAAAACACTATGTTAAAAAGTAAATTCTATCACCGCTTTCTGCAAGAGAGTATGGAGAAACCTGTAGAGAGTATGGAAGAAATTGTAGAAAATGCATTTGGAGTAAATGTCTTACTCCCAACACATACTCTATATTCTTGAATTTTTCACATTCGTGACACGCAATGGTTGATACAATGACCACATTTTAGAAGAGGTAGTTCTCCACAACTACAACTATTCATTCAGCAATCACTTGAAGTTCCGAAGCCATTGAACAAATGGTGTTTATGACTGATCCTTGGACTTCTAGCCATCACAATCTTCTGTAGTCATGTGTCTGTGATCTAGGTGCTTGGCAATCCCTTTGTACTTATCACATGATCACTATTTGCAACCTATTGCTTTTCTCAGAAATGGGAAGTTAGCAGGGAAGGCCATAAGTCTCTGGGATAAGTCTCCGTCACTTCCTCCAGCCCCTCTGAGCACCACATTGGCTATTTGCATAACCCTGTGCTTCCCCAGTGGTGGGTTTCAAAAATTGTTTGAACCTACTCTGTGGGTGTGGCCTCCTTTGTGGGAGTGGCTTGCTGCCCATGTGACCGGATGGGAGTGGCTTGCCGCCCATGTGACCGGATATGAAGATGCCGACGACACTTGTCAGAACCACCTTAAATTACCTCACACACAGCACTGGCATGCATAAGAATAGGATGTAAACTTTTTTTTAAAAGGCATCTTTGGTTTGCGTTAAAACAACCTCAACACACGCAATGTTCTGATTGCACCACAAACGCAGTAGTCATCCTTACCTTTTACAGAGGCACTGAGTTTTATAAATATGAGCATGATAGTGTAGAATAATCATATCCAAGGACCAGTGGTGGGTTTCAAAAATTTTTGGAACCTCTTCTGTAGGTGTGGCCTGCTTTCCGGGTCCACTGGTGGAACCTCTTCTAACCGGTTCGGTAGATTTGATGAACTGGTTCTACCGAATAGGTGCGAACTGGTAGGAACCCACCTCTGTGCTTCCCCCACACCCTTATGTGCCCTCTCGGATAGCACCATGCCTATCTTTTATCCGCCCACATCTTCCCCTGAGCCCTTATACATCCTCCCTGACTCTCTCTTACCCAATAGCAGCTACCTGCCTACTGCTCTGGGATTTGCAACTTCCTGTTAATTTCCCCACTGAGTCAGATTTTGGGAACCTGCCTTACTTTGACAACTTGAAATTTGCCCTTACAACTGTATCGCTTAGGAATGAAAATTCCAGTCCCAATTGTCATAAGTTGAGGTTTACCTCTCTTTGACTGAAATATCAGATAGGATAACACTGCCTGAAAATATTAAATGTAAATTTAAAAATACAAAGTAAATCCTGACAAGATAAAACTAAGGTCAGATCATAAATGATTACCTACCTTGTTCCCAGATTATGCTATGCCATTTTAGCACTGAACACACAGTCCATCTGTTTCAATGCTGACTTTTTAACT
Source organism: Thamnophis sirtalis (assembly GCF_051295495.1). Lineage (NCBI taxonomy): Eukaryota > Metazoa > Chordata > Lepidosauria > Squamata > Natricidae > Thamnophis > Thamnophis sirtalis. The sequence continues at coordinate 77,826,342 of NW_028261388.1, forward strand.
CAATCATTGATATCAACAAACGTGGGAGGGACTTTGAGTTGCTATGGTGAGGAGATGGGAAATTAAGTACAGAATCTGTTTCGAACACAACACATTTTTCAGAACATGATCCAAAAGTACTATGAATATATTTTAATCTATTTTAATATTATTCTCTATTAAATTCCAGAACAAATTATTGCAGTCGGAATCTGGGAGGAAAGCAGTTCCATTTTCAAAGAGCTTTGTATTTTTAATTAGGCTTATCTTAATACAAAACAGTGTCCCCAGGTCCTCCTCTAACCATAAATATGTGAGGAAAATGCAGGTTCCAGGTTCTTGGCTCACTGAATGCCAGGACAGCACAGGAAAACAGCAGAGGTATTATGGTGGCCAGTGGACATGGGAAAGTGGCTTCCATGTGAAATTGGCCAAATTTTTATTGCTACTCTCAGATAGATAAATAGAGAGTCTAAATAGAAATGACAAGATTGCCCGGTAATAGTAATGCAGAGGTTCTAATGTCACAAAATAAGTTATTGGACAACATGCTAAGACATAAACTGTAAAATATGGTTTATTAAATAGGGTGCAGAATAGCATGCACTTCAGAGGTGGGTTCCTACCAGTTCGCACCTATTAGGTAGAACTGGTTCATCAAATCTACCAAACCGGTTAGAAGAGATTCCACCAGTGGACCCGAAAAGCAGGCCATACCTACAGAAGAGGTTCCAAAAATTTTTGAAACCCACCACTGGTCCTGGGATATCATTATTCTACACTATCATGCTCATATTTATAAAACTCAGTACCTCTGTGAAAGGTAAGGATGACTACTGCGTTTGTGGTGCAATCAGAACATTGCATGTGTTGAAGTTGTTCTAACGCAAACCAAAGATGCCTTTTAAAAAACAAGTTTATATCATATTCTTATGCATGCCAGTGCTGTGTGTGAGATAATTTAAGGTGGTTCTGACAAGTGTCGTCGGCATCTTCATATCCGGTCACATGGGCAGCAAGCCACTCCCATCCAGTCACATGGGCTGCAAGCCACTCCCACAAAGGAGGCCACACCCACAGAGTAGGTTCGAACAATTTTTGAAACCCACCACTGATGCACTTGTATCTCTTTGTAGTTTTAGGGCTTCAAAAAGCTCTCTTTTGAGGAATTAAAAGTTTTAAAAACTCAGAATTCAGGAGACTTGGCTAAGTCAAGTTTAAAACAGTAAGTAGTCACAGTGATGGGAAGAAACAAAAATGTATGGTGTAATGAAACCAAACTTGAGAAAGGAAGAGAAAGCAGCAAGTGCCCAAATTGGTTTATTTATTTTTTTTCAAAGACAAAGCGAAAAAAATGTGGAATGTTCAAAAGAGACTACAGTAGAGGTAGTCCTTGTTGAAGAATGGGAATTGGAAATTCGGTCATTAAGTGAAGCTGTTACTCATTGAAACCTACACTATGCTTATCATCTTACTTCAACTTTCCAGACCTGTGAAGGTCATAAATGAGAGGGGTGATCATAACATTGCATTTTCATCACTCTCTTTCATCACCCTCTTAACTGCAAACAGTCACTGAATGAGGCAGTCATTAAATAAAGGCTACCTATATGCGGCAATTATGGTGACCAAGAGTAAATGCACAACATTTACAGTTTATTATTTCAGTCTCTCTAGATTTTTCCCATATACCAAACAGAACCCATGAAATCGAAGAGAACTACTCCATGTATAAGTGACCATCTGGTGACCATCATGGAGAGCTAGACATCAGTGTTAGTAGAATGGTGTTTAGAACAGAGAATGGCAGATGGATGCTGAATCCTCTAGTGAAATCTAGAGGAAGGAGAGATTGTGACATAGTCCATGTGCGTTCCAGAAAGTCATTTCTCATGACTAGCTCACAGAAACCAAGGTTTTGCATTGGCTTATAAATTGAGTGACTGGGAAATGATCATAAATTTACAATCATACTGTAGCCTTTTTAAGGATATAAAGCTTGACTGAACCTCATTTCCCTTTGGAATTTATTTTTTATGATTTGGAAATATTAAAATCCCTGGGAGCAAGGGATTTTTATTCATTGGATGAGTTTCTTCTCCTTTTTAAAAGGAGAATTTATTAATTATATAATAAGTTACTTCATTAAAGTTTAAAAATACAAAGATAAAAAAATAGTACAATCTCAGAAAAATATAAAAACTAAAAGAGAAAAAGTGCAGAGAAAAAGAACAGAAAAAAGAAATATAAATGAATTACTTCCCTCTTCATCAAGACATATACAATTTCAGCAACTTATTATCTTTTCTAAGAATTCAACAAACAATATTTTCTTTCCATATATCACCTCTTTCCAATAAATCAATTTTAAACTCTTGTCATTTAGTCTTAATCAGCAAAAGTTCATTAAGTTGTACCAAACATACACACACACACACACACACACGATTGAGATTGTCTTGGCAACGTTTCAGCGAGGTCTCACTCACCATCTTCAGGCTGGGTTTTGGGCTTAAAATGTGATCGGAGCTGCCGTCTTTCTATAAATCTTAGTGGGGGTGTGTGGAGTGCTGGCTTTGTTTCAGTAGTGGAATGATTGGTTGTGTGCTTGTATCATGATTGGTAGATTGGTGCTGATTGGTGCTGGCTGTGTGTCTATTGTTGTTTCGTGTTGTAACGGCCTGGGTGGTGGGTGGGGCTCGTTTGTTGACTAGGGCTGGTTTCCAGATGTCTGGTAGGTGGGAGGTTTCCAGATGTCTGGTAGCTTCTATTTCCATAGAAAATTGTATTTTGGGGTGTAGGCTGTTGAGATGTGTGAGGAAGTTGTCCAGTTTTTCCTTCCCGTGTGGCCAAATTACGAAAGTGTCATCTACATATCTAAGCTAGAGTTTGGGTTTGTGTTCAGATTTATCTAAGGCATTGGTTTCAAAATGTTCCATGTATAAGTTTGCGATGACCGGTGAGAGGGGGTGATCCCATAGGCGCTCCTTCTATCTGTTTGTATCTTTGTCCATTGTGGATGAAGTATTTGTTGGTTAGGCAGTGGTTGGTCAGATCTAGGATGTGCTTAGGGGGGTTGCCAAACTATACAACCTACTCCAAGACCCCACTTACAAACCTCTAAACACAGACCCCACCACCTACCTGGAAAAAACCACCAATTCCAAAATAAAATCTTCTCCCATCAGTGAAGAGATCCAGCAAAGAATCATCCCCAGAGAGAAATCATCCAGATGCCCAAGCTCTATGGCCTCCCCAAGATACACAAAGAAGGAACACCACTCAGACCCATAGTCAGCTCCATAGGCTCACCTCTACAGAATCTTGCCAAATTCCATGCCAAACAACTCCAACCCTACGCAGAATCCATCACCTCACACATACAAAACTCACCCCACTTCATAGAAACAATAAAGAAACAAAACCTACAACGCAGCGACCTACTCTTGAACTTCGACGTCATATCCCTCTTCACCCAAGTGCCTATTAAAGAAGCCTTGACAGCTATCCAAATCAAATACAACCCCCCTAAGCACATCCTAGATCTGACCAACCACTGCCTAACCAACACATACTTCATCTGGCTTAGATATGTAGATCAGTGTTTCTCAACCTTGGCAACTTGAAGACGTCTGGACTTCAACTCCCAGAATTCCCCAGCCAGCGAATGCTGGCTGGGAAATTCTGGGAGTTGAAGTCCAGACGTCTTCAAGTTGCCAAGGTTGAAAAACACTGATGTAGATGACACTTTCGTAATTTCGCCACACAGGAAGGAAAAACTGGATGACTTCCTCACACATCTCAACAGCCTACACCCCAAAATACAATTTACTATGGAAATAGAAATTAACAACCAATTTCCCTTCCTGGACATCCTAATCTACAAAAAACCCAATGGCACCATCTACCGGAAAAAAACACACACCAACCGCTACTTAAGCGCACAATCCCATCACCGTCCTGCACAGATCAACTCCGTAACCAAGACCCTCAACTCCAGAACCAAACACCTAGCCGACAAAAACCACCTGAAAACTGAATTACACACTCTCACAAACGTATTAATTTCCAATGGATTCCAAAGAAACACAATTACCAACTTAATCCAAAAGGAGAAACCCCCCAAGAACCGAGACACCGAACAGGACACCGGCATTGCCCTCCTCCCTTACATCAAAGGCACCACAGATAAAATCAGCAAAATTCTCCACAAACACAATATCAAGACAGCCTTCAACACTGACCAAAAAATAGCCAAAATCTTAAGAAACCCCAAAGACAAAATCCAGCTAGAAAACCAAGGAATCTATGAAATACCATGCAAAATCTTCCCCGCCACATACATTGGACAAACTAATAGGAGAATAAATGCATGCATCACAGAACACAAGAACGCAGTCAGAAAAGAAGAAAAAACTTCCTCCCTTTTCCAGCACCTTAAAGCAACAGGACATGAAATTGATTTTGAAGGAACCAAATTAATCTCCAAAACTGAACACTTCAACAAGTGAATAATTATGGAAGCCATCGAAATAGAGAAACACCCCAACAACATGAATAAATGTGACGATACCTCCCGCCTACCAGACATCTGGAAACTAGCCTTAGTCAACAAATGAGTCCCACCCACACCGGACCCAGAACAACACAGGACGCCATCACCAATCACCCTCACCAGACTCAAACCCAAACCCATCCCATAGATGAAATGCAACCACCATCCAGAAGCCAAACCACGGTGGCATCACCAATTGCTGCACCCCCCCCCTTCGACCCCCACACAAAGCAAACTGACACACGCCATGAACACATGGTCAGACCGCAAACTCAAAGCCAAACCAAAGTCCGGGATGTTACATCACAGCCATCTGCTCAGGACATTACATCACAGAACTCAGGAGGTTACAACGCAAAGGCTCAGGATGTTACAACGCAGCCAACCTCCCAGGATGTTGCAGCACAAGACTCAGGATATCACTACAGTAGAGCTCAGGATGTCATCACACAGCCCATTACCCAGATCGTTACAACACAAAAGACTAATGGGCACACAGCTAGTACCTCAGCCACATAGGATGTTAAGAAACAGCCGACTAATCTGCATACATCAACTCCATCAACTAATCAAGATGTAACAACACAGCCAAGCAACCCGCTTACAGCAACAAAGCCAGCACTCCACACACAAACAGACCAACATTTATAGAAAGACGACAGCTCGCACAAGCACAAAGCCGAAGGCACCAGCCTGAAGATGGTGAGTGTGACCTCATTGAAACGTCGCCAAGATACTCTCAATCTTACATGGGAAAAGAGAAGACCCGAATACACCAAGACCTTCATACCTGTGCCCATGAAAATCTACGAAAACATACATACATACATACATACGTACGTACGTACGTACGTACGTACGTACACACACACACACCTTAACCAAATAGAACAGCTTCCTATTCCTTTACTTTTAGCATCGTAACTTATTATTTCTCTAAAAATACAACAAAAAACTCTTCTTTAATATCTTATCTGTTAGCTTTAAAGCCTCATCATTCAGACTTACTGTAGTAAAAAAAAATTCATTAAGAATTACCAACAACAAAATATTAAGAATTTTGAATCCCAAACAGACTTCTGAGCCTCAACAATGAAGGGGCCAGGTCAGCAACTTGTAATAGTTTGTATATCATCTTGCAGCATTTGTCATAGGCAGTTCACATTAATGAATCCTTATGGTGATAAAAATATTTGAGACTTTGTCATATAACAAATAGTTTAATATATTTTGCAGTTGTTTATTAAGGTCACTTTAGGAGTTAGATACAAAACTCCTTGGATATGATTATTCTACACTATCATGCTCATATTTATAAAACTCAGTGCCTCTGTGAAAGGTAAGGATGACTACTGCGTTTGTAGTGCATTGCATGTGTTGAAGTTGTTTTAATGCAAACCAAAGATGCTGTCTAATATTATTTTAGTCTGTGCATGCTTTTGGTCTGTTTGCTTTAAAAAAATGTCCTCTGAGGCCATTTCTTTGATTTGGTAGGCTCCTAAGCAGGATGTTATGTTGTTATAAATACCTTCTGAGCATTTATTTACTGATTTGGCAAACATACCTAAATGCTCCTTTCTACTCCTGTTTTCCCTTCAACAACAATCCTGTGAGATGGATTGGGTGGAGAAAAAATGGCTGCCCTAACGTTATTCAGCTGGCTTTCATGCTTAAGGCAGGGTTCGAACTCCATCATTTTCCAGTTTCTAGCCTGATGCCTTAGCCAGTAGACTGGCTCATACTGGCTCTTGGCCTTGGTCTCCATGCTACGAAGGGTCATTTTGTTTTCTTGGCAGGCATCCGGTTCACTGACAAATGTGCGCTCGACAAAAGCGTGGCAACAAAACCGCGGGGAGAAAAGCGCGAGTTCGAAATCGCACTGACGAATGAGCACAGAAGCACACCAACAACAGCACGCCGACAGAAGCGCGCTCTAAACCTAACCCTAAAGGTAACCCTAAACCTAACCCTGAACCTAACCCTGAACCTAACCGTAACCCTAACCCTAACCCTTACCTTAAATCGCGCTCTAACCCTAACCCTAAAGGTAACCCTAAACGTAACCCTAAACGTAACCCTAACCTAACCCTAACCCTAATCCTAACCCTAACCCTAACCCTAACCCTAACCCTAACCCTAACCCTAACCCTGAACCTAACCCTAAACCTAACCCTAACTCTAACCCTAACCCTAACCCTTACCCTTACCCTAACCCTTACCTTAACCGTAATGGCACTTCTGTCGGCGCTCTTTTGTCGGCGCGCATTTGTCGGGTCACGCCGTTTCACCAATTCTCCAAAGCTGTGCCACCAAATCCACCATTCTAGATTGATTCCAGATGCTAGGAATATGTTAAAGAACTTATTCATATTTTACATACAGTGACATGTCCAATGCCTTATGAGCTAAACTCCATGTCCTGAATTGAACCTCGAATAGCAACATGGATGCACCCTGCCATTACTTTACATTCTCTAGCTTTTCCAATATTCAATATATGAACTAAAACACAATAAAAATAAAAAGGGAGGGGGACGTCAACCTATTAAAGATAATAGAAAATTAATTTCATGTTATCTAAAGTAGACTTTCATTGGATTATATGGATAGGACAATCAAATTCAATAATCTCCGGGCTGCAAAAGAACTAGTATCCATTCTATCATCTTCACTTGACTGCCTATAAAACAAAAAGCTAATAGCTAAGCTTCATTTAATTCCTCTGTAATGCCCAATCATGTAGAATTTCAGATGAAGCAGGAGCCTCTGAACTAAGTAAGCTGTGTAAGAGATACTTGAGTTGACAAGCATTAAGAGGTAAATCATGTTCATGCCTAAATGTTGAAAAAAAACCCCACAGCTTCATGAAAACTGAATGATATAATACCATGAAAGGCCCAGTTTGTCCCTGGAGTGGATTTATCCACTAGTTTTAAACAGGATTACTCATTATGCAAATTTTCCTTAGGTAACACATTCATCATTATATCTATGACTTTAGATGTTGGATTTATATTTTATTGCAGATACAGTATTTCTATCTCCCAATTAAGCAACCAATTCAGGCTACATACAGCAAGTAGAAAAAAATGGGATCACACTTCAGGTAACAGATGTATGTCATAGCAAGATCAACTCAATGAAAGTAAGAATTTACTATGACTGATGTATTTATACATTGCTGGAAGAATAATAAGTGATCTCAGAAAAGAAGGGAGGGCTTTGAGCAAGATGACAGAATTTGAAGCTCTTACACAAAATTAAGATCGCCCCCTACGACAGTGATGGTGAACCTTTTTTTTGGCTCGCGTGCCATAAGGGGGGAGTGCAGGGGGGGTCATGCGCGGGTGTGCCGCACCCACAATGCAATGTGTGACACGCCCCAGTGTGCATGTGCGCAAGAGAGGCGCTCCCCCCATTTTCCATGCTTTTTTCGCCCTTCCCAGGCTCCAGAGGCTTTATAGAAGCCTGGGGAGGGCAAAAGAGCCTCCCCTGCCCCCCCCAGAGACCCCCCAGAGGCTCCAGGGACCTTCAAGAGGCTTCCCTGAAGCCTCCGAAGGGCAAAAAATGACCCTACAAGCAAATTGGAAGTCACTTCCGGTTTGCTCGAAGGTTCGGTTCAAGCCCTCCGGAGGCTTCAGGGACCTTCAGGAGACCTCCCTGAAGCATCCGGAGGACTACAAAGGACATACGAGCAAACTGGAAGTAACTTTCGGTTTGCTCGGAGGGTGGTTTTTAGTCCTTTGGAGGCTTCAGGGAAGCCTCCTGAAGGTCCCTGAAGCCTCCGGAGGGCTTAAACCGACCCTATGAGCAAACTGGAAGTCTGTTCCCGAACTTCCTGTTTGCCCATAGAACTGGTTTTTTTGCGCTCCAGAGACTTCAGGGAAGCTCCTGAAGCCTCCGGATGGCCTCCGGGGGGGGTGGGGGAGGGTCTTTTCGCCCTCCCCAGGGTCCTATAAAGCCTTTGGAGCCTGGGGAGGACAAAAAATGGTTTTTAAAAAGGCTGAACTCAGCTGGCCAGTGTGCGCATGCCTCACGTGCCCTGACAGATGGCTCTGCGTGCCACCTGTGGCATGCTTGCCATAGGTTCACCATCCCAGCCCTAGGATATTCAGTATGTGTGTATGTAAACTATGGAGATGGGACAAATTAAAAACTGCATGATGCAGTTGGTGGAAAACACAGAAGTAACCACAGAACAATAATGGGAAGAGTCATTGGGGGGGGGGTTTCAATAAAATTTGCTCCAAACCTGTAATTTAAGGGGAAATTGGTATAAAATATTTTGCACATTGTATAGAACTTGGACAATAACTAACAAGATAATCATCACATAAAAATTAATGTTGAAAATGCTACAAGAAATAATATTTTATCACCTATCCTGATCAAATAAAATGCTCGAATTAACAAATGTATTTATCAAAATATTAGGAAAATCCTAAAAAAATAAAATTTGAATGGAAACTATAGATCTGTGATGGCAAACCTATACCACGCATGCCACAGGTGGCACACGGAGCCCTCTCTGTGGGCACGCAAGCCGTCGCCCAGCTTATCTCCACTGCGCATGCGCGTGGGCCTCCCATCAGCCAGCTGATTTTCGGGTCTCTGCCACACATGTATTTTTGGTCCCAGGAGGCTTCAGGGAGGCTTGCTAGACCCAAAAGGCTAGGCCCAAAAGGGAAGCGCGGGGGTCACACGCATGTGTGAGGGGCGGGGGGAGCGCAGGAGGAGCCATGTGTGCATGTGCAGGGGGGAGGGATGCATTGCACTATGGGTGTGGGCATGTGAGCATGCACTGTCCCATGTGGATGCACAATATTGGCACGTGAGGAGAAAAGGGTTAGCCATCACTGCTATAGATATTCTTCTCAGGTAAAATTCTAGAAAACAACAAAAATGTCAAAATTTACTGAGAACTATGCTGGCAGCTGCAAGAAAAAAAAGCTGGCACAACTTTGGAAAAGAGCAACTTTTGAGGATGATATCAGACTGTGAGAACAAAATTGCAATGACAAAATTGATATCTATAATAGCAGTCTAACCCCATTTAAGCCACAAAGGTTCCCATATGTACTACGAAACATTACAAAGCAGGGCAGAATTAGTCTTTGAAAATATAGGTTTTTAAAGAGAAAATTATGAAACCTATTAAAAAATATCAGATTGAGGGATTTATATAGACAAGGGAAATAATCTATCATGTTTAAAGAATAAATATCTATGTTATGGTATATTGAGGTTATAAGCAAAGGGAAGGGGAGAAAGTTTTCCTTCCTTCCTTCCTTCCTTCCTTCCTTCCTTCCTTCCTTCCTGCCTGCCTGCCTGCCTGCCTGCCTGCCTGCCTGCCTGCCTTCTTTCCTTCCTTCTTTCCTTCTTTCCTTCCTTCCTTCCTTTCAAAAGATTTATACAGCAGCCCATCTTAAGCAGCTATGGGACCTCAGCACAAAAGACTATAAAGCAAATTTTAAAACAATAAAATATATGTCCTATTTATACTTAGTAGTTGTTTCTTTTTGTGTTATTCAACTGTTACTATCCAACGTAGACGTTTTTTCTTTGGATTTTGTTCAATAATTTAATAATAAAATATTAAATAAAATATATGGTATGACTGTTGTGCTTTTAACTGTGTATGGTTTATGTTTTTTTGTTATTTGTTTGTATTTCCCCTCCCTTGAGTTGTGAGCCGCCCTGAGTCCCCTCAGGGAAAAGGGCGGCATATAAATAAATTAAAACTAAACTAAAACTAAAATACAATACAATACAATATTATATCATTAAAAAGAGTGTACCATTGCCAGCAACCAGTTAATTGACACCTCCCAGGAAACATCGAGCCTTCAACCAAGTCTACATCTGCATTCAAATTGGGTTCTGAAATTCTTTATTCCAGTCTATTTATTTATCACTTTTCGTGACATTTAAGACTGGTCTGATCCTGGTTTAGTAATTTATTTATTTAAAACTTAAAATTAAATTAAAACTTAAATTTAAGACTTAAATTAAACCAGAGTTCTGACAAACAAAGGAACTCAGATTTAATATGAACCAGCAAGTAAAGTCCACAGATGACAGAAAGACACAAAAAGAAAAGAAAACTTGCTGAGCCTCAGAGGTGGGTTCCTATCGGTTCGCACCGGTTCGATAGAACCGGTTCGTCCAATCTACCGAACCGGTTAGAAGAGGTAGACGCAGTGGACCAGGAAAGCAGGCCACACTTACAGAAGAGGTTCCACAATTTTTTGAAACCCACCACTGCTGAGCCTCATTATGGCTGGAAAGGGTTTTTACATTCAATTACTGAATTATACTTTTGCTACTGCAAGTATGGCTAATTTAGGGCTGTAGGACATACTATAAAACACAACAGACAATGCAATGCCAAATACAATTAAACATACTTTTCAAAGGATACTTATTAAACTTAGTTGTGTTTGCCTTGATACGAGAAAGAAATGCACATGAAATAAATATGCTTTTATGGGTGGTGTTCTTACTTTGTAGGGAATTATAGATGAATGGGCAAACAAGTACTATTTTTTTCTCTGATCTGACAGAGCTGTTGGCATACAGACCTTTAAACAAAGCTGGAATCCCACTGATGTATTGCACGTTTATGATTTACTGTATGCTTTTGACACTGAAGAAATTGCATGGCCTTTTCCCATTAAAGTAGTTGCTTTCCTTTACAGTATTTTCTTGAAATGTATATATGTTCTGTGAATTTATATAAGTAAATAGTAGCATTTAATTCCCTCTGTTTCATCAAAATTCTTTGCTGCTATATAAGTAAAGTCACAATTAGAGCATCTCTCTAACAGGAAATAGTATGTGTGTGCAGAGGAGGGGGTACCCCTGAAACAATGTCCATTGGACATGAGATGCATTGATGTGTGAAGAATTAGAATTCACTGAGCATTAAAACTGACAAACGGAGAGATTTTGCAGGCTAAAAAAAAAATAACAAAAACCCAGTGGCGGTATTTTGCACAGTCAAAAAACAATGCAAAGACAAATATTGTATTGTTTATAATAAATTCCTATTCTTTTCTTTCAGAAGATGTTGAATTTAAAGACAGTGAAGTAAAACATTACAAAAGGTAATTTATTATTAAATATATTCTACTTCTTAATTATTCAATGCCCTACTTGCGTGGCACCTCAATATTACTTTGCTAATCTGTACATTGAAATAAGCCAACTGTAGATATGATATGAAATGAAATTTCTGTTCGAAACAAAATAATTTATTATTCAAAGCCAGAAAATATTATGTCCAAACCAGAAAATATTAAAAAAAATTACATAGAGAAGAAAAAATAAATGTGATGACATAAATCTTTGATACTAATGGCGAACTTTTTCCCAATTGCAGATAGCTTCATTCCCTCACACACACCTCTCGTTTTTAGAAGCTCAAAGTTTAGAGGGTCACATTCTTCTATTGCATTGGTGATTGTAACAGTCTTAGCCCAGAGTCGCCTTAACTTGTGAGGTGGGTGGCATATAAATCTGTCCCTCTAGCAATAGCATAGCAATAGCAGTTAGACTTATATACCGCTTCATAGAGCTTTCAGCCCTCTCTAAGCGGTTTACAGAGTCAGCATATCACCCCCAACAACAATCCGGGTCCTCATTTCACCCACCTCGGAAGGATGGAAGGCTGAGTCAATCCTGAGCCGGTGAGATTTCAACAACCGAACTGCAGAACTGCAGTCAGCTGAAGTAGCCTGCAGTGCTGCATTTAACCACTGCGCCACCTCGGCTGTAACCATTTTCTAATTAAGTCTGCTACCTTGGCTCAAAGTTCTCTTAATCTTTTCTGTATCTGCTACTTATATTCCAGGGATTTCTGCTTGTACTTTACAACTTCATAATGATAGAGGATCTCCTTCTTTACTGTCTTGTAATCAGTGACGTGCGGTGAGGTTTATGGCTGGTGAGGCACTTGACACAGGGGCTTCAAATTTTTTTAGACTTGTGGACTTCAACTCCCAGAATTCCACAGCCAGGCATGCTCGGTTCCGATTTAAAGCGACAGCATTTGTTTTTCTCCTTTGCGAAAAAGTTTTCCTTCATTCTTTTTCTTCTCCCCCCCCCTCTCATTCCTCCCTCTCTCCCTCCCTCCCCGCCTCCTCCTATAGAGGGCACTTTTCTAGAGGCTTTTTTAAACCAGTTAAGCACTAAGCAGAGTCATCCACTGTGAATCTGGCAGCAACTAGCTCAGCCTTTTTCCTTTTACATTTTTTTTCTTTTCATGATGACAGTGGTGAGGCTCTGCCTCCCCTGACTGCACGGCCCTGCTTGTAATCCACCACCCGTTGAGCATGAAGACTTGCTTATAACCTTAAAACCTTTCCTGTCCAACAAGGGGATAACCTAGCCACCGAATTCTCTCTCAGACATTTACATGACACTGTCCCTTGTTCAAAATAGTGAGCTCTATGACCTCATTCTTACTGAATTTATGTAGTTTATATTTCTAATCCAGGAAGCATTTATTTTTGTAAAGATGAAGCTACGCTAGGAATTGAGCTAGAGCTAGCCAAACATGGAGAGTTTTGTCCAGTGGCTTCTGTTGTGGCTCGGTAGGAGCCTTTGGAGCTGCTATCAGACTGTGACACAGAAACCTCCTGTGAGTGGTTTCAGGATGTTCACAGGAGAGGATAACAAGCAGCTGTGGCTCATTAAGGCTCGTTAAGGATCTCCTCCTTAACGGATAAAAGACTGATGGTGCCACGCCCTAGTTGCAGAAGTCAACGTTCGTTCCGTTCTATTCTGTTCCGTTCCTGTTCTAGTCAAGGTTCCTTGTTGGTGTTCATGATTCAAAGAAACCAACTTGGAGAAGTGGTTTGCTGTAAGAGTTTGTTTTTGCATTTGCTGTTTAACCTTTTGCCAGATAATTTATCTATGTTTATTTTGGGCTCGCAGCCAGCAAAAGCCGGGACTGATAAAAATATTTCCTTTGAAGTTCTGTTTGGCTGTAGTTTCTGAATGAGCAAGGTGGTGGTCAGAACAGGGTTCTATGTTCTTGAGATGGGAAATTAGTTCTTTAAACTCCATCCTCCAAGCTTCTCTCTCAGTTCAACCAATGCAAACTTGCTTTCACATTCATTTCCTTCTTCATATTCTTCCATTTGATCTTCAACAGCCCTGTGTCTTTTCTTCTTCCATCTGCTGGTGCCTGGGGTAAGGACATGTTTGTGATGCAGGGAACTGGAATATAGATATCAAACATTGGTTCCTGCTTGGTTTCTTATGGCATGTGCTGCTCATTCTCTACAATCTTGGATCCCATTGCTATCACCACCAGTAAGGTTTCTTTGTTTTCCAAGGACTGGAAACACCACGGCATTGAAGACAACATACAAAATACTGTAATGTAGCACACACCTTCTCGCCTTGGGTTAACTATACCCTCCTGTTGTGGCCCAGCAGGAGCCATTGGAGCTAGCACCAGACTCCAACAGCGAGGGGCCCTCTGAATCGGCTCTGGAGGACCCTGGACAGGGTTCCGACTCTGAGCAGGGCACAGAGAGGCTGGTTGGCCACCAGGAGGCACCTGAGCCTTGGACCAGTGGAGAGGAGACAAGGGAGAGTGAGCTGGATGTCAGCAGTGAGTTGTTCCTGGATGCCCGGCACCTAAGAGCTAATAGGCGTCAGGAACAGTTGCGCAAGTACAGGAGGTAATTGCACTCAGCTGGTGGTCATTAGACTCCTCTCCAGACTATAAAAAGACTGCTTGTGCACATGCCCCTCTTGCAGAAGTCAACGCATTGACTAAAAGTTGGAGAACTTTTGTAACTAGCTTGGCAGGCTGGATTGCTGCCAAGGCTTGTCTGAGTTGCTGCCAAGGTCCTTATCTGTTTGTTATGCTTGGCTTTCAGCCACCGAGGTTTTGGTTTCTTGCTATTAAAGTACATTCCAGTTAAGCTTGTCTCGGCATTCATTACTGGACGGAGGAGGGGGTCAGAACACCCTCCTATGCTTTACCAGTTGATATAGTCATGTAACTAAGTCTTTGATGGTTTAAACTATTTAAACTGCAAGGAAGATGAAATGTATTATGCAACTATAAAATGATGAGCTATAAATGGAGATAAGAGAAAAGCTGGGCATTACACATGCACAAAAGAATACTGATTATGATCTTCATTTTTCTGAAGATTTTAGTCATTGATGCGAAGTTGTAAAAGTCCTCTAATTCTTTTTGTAAAAAAGTAAAATTTCTAGAAAAACCAGCCTTGCCCCTCCCAGGTCCTTCATCTACAAAAAGTATGTGTGTATGAGAAAGAAAAAGAAGATGATAAACAAGCAAAGGAGGAAGTGGAAAACGACATCTGGAAGGTATGACTATTACTAGTAAGCAAGAGAGCTATCAGTCAACTGCCAGCACCAGAAGCTATGGTAAACTGCCCATTATGATGTCATTCCTGCCTGGAGTTAGGCTTAGAGGTTGGCCTGGAGCTGGGAAGCAAAGGAAAGAAGGAACCATGCTGAGACAGCATCTCTTTCCAACCAGTGCAAGAACTTTTGGAAGGAGGCAAAGGTTGTATGACTCTTTAGAGACTTCAAGGTTTTTATTTATTGTAAGGGCTAACCGTCAAAGACTTAGTTACATGACTACATCAACTGGTAAAGCATAGGAAGGTATAGTTAGCAATAGCAATAGCAGTTAGACTTATATACCGCTTCATAGGGCTTTCAGCCCTCTCTAAGCGGTTTACAGAGTCAGCATATCGCCCCCAACAACAATCCGGGTCCTCATTTCACCCACCTTGGAAGGATGGAAGGCTGAGTCAACCTTGAGCCGGTGAGATTAGAACCGCTGAACTGCAGATAACAGTCAGCTGAAGTGGCCTGCACTACTGCACCCTAACCACTGTGCCACCTCGGCTCTTAACCCAAGGCGAGAAGGTGTGTGCTGCATTACAGTATTTTGTATGTTGTCTTCTATGCCATGCAGAGGTGCGTTCCTACCAGTTCGCACCAGTTCGGTAGAACCGGTTCATCAAATCTACCAAACCGGTTAGAACAGGTTCCACCAGTGGACCCAGAAAGCAGGCCACACCTACAGAAGAGGTTCCAAAAATTTTTGAAACCCACACACAGACAGACAGACAGACAGACAGACAGACAGACAGACTCACACACAGAGAGAAAGAGAAAGAGAGGAAGAAATATATAAAGAAAAAAGAAAAAAGAAAGAAAAAGTGAGAGATGAAAGAAAAAAGAAAAAGGGACAGAGAGACAAAAGGAAGGAAGGAGAGAAAGAGAGAGAGAGAGAGAAAAAACACATGGCCGGCAAGCCACTCCCATCAGGTCACATGGCCAGCAAGCCACTCCCTCAAAGGAGGCCACACCCACAGAGTAGGTTCGAAATTTTTTTGAAACCCACCACTGATGCCATGGTGTTTCCAGTCCTTGGAAAACAAAGAAACCTTACTGGTGGTGATAGCAGTGGGGATCCAAGATTGTAGAGGATGAGCAGCACATGCCAAGAGAAGCCAATCAGGAACCAATGTTTGACATCTATATTCCAGTTCCCTGCATCACAAACATGTCCTTACCCCAGGCACCAGCAGATGGAATAGCAATAGCAATAGCAATAGCAGTTAGACTTATATACCGCTTCATAGGGCTTTCAGCCCTCTCTAAGCGGTTTACAGAGTCAGCATATTGCCCCCAACAACAATCCGGGTCCTCATTTTACCCACCTCGGAAGAAGAAAAGACAGGGGGGCTGTTGAAGATCAAATGGAAGAATAGGAAGAAGATGGTCACCCGTATTTACCTTGCTTTGTCTTTTCCTTTTGAAGATCCACATGCAGTGATCTTTTCCCCATATGCAGGAATTGATGTATGCCTTTTGTTCTGAACAACTACAGATGGCTTATTTGGAAGAATAGATCAAATCAAACAATAGGGAAAAAAATGGAATTCAATGAATGAGGTATGTCATATAACAGAAGTGCACTAGAAATTATAACATAGATTTCGTAATGTGTCCAAAAATTACACATAAACTCATGTTTCAAAAAAAAAAAGTAAGTGTGCTTTTGAAGATGGGGCAAAAGAACTACTTTTCTTCACGTCAATGCTTAATTTGTCACTGATTGGATGACATCTTTCTATTATTATTATTTTTTTAAATCTATATTTACTCCCCCTTTCCACCAGGGGTGGGTTTCAACCGGTTTGTGGCGGTCCCCGCGAACCAGTTGGTCGGTGAACCCGGAAGTAAGTAACTTCCGGGAACAGCGAAGGGCCCACCTGCCCGCCCGCACTCCTTACCGGTCTTTGAAGGCTTCTGCGCTTCCACGCAGGTGCATGGCACATACAGCGCCTGCGCGATTCTCCACGAGCAGCTGGATGGCACATACAGCGCCTGCGTGAGTCTCCATGAGCAGCTGGAGCATCGCGCAGGCGCTAAGACGCATGTGTGAACCGCGCGCGTGCATGAGGACGCCGCCGGCCCCGTTCCAACCGAACCGGTTGGAACGGGATTAGCAACCCACCCCTGCTTTCCACCCAGCATGGGTAAGCAAAACATAACACCTGATCACTAAATCCATCCAGATGACAAAGCAAAGTAGATCTAAGCTGAGGTCCATTTCCAGCCATGGAATCTCAGTGGGTAATTTTGGTCTACCAAACTGATTTAATATGGTGACAGTAAGAGGGAAAAGCGAATAAAGTGAAAAATAAAAGATGGGATATAAATCTGTCCAGAGTTTTGTTTGTTAAGATGGGCATCCATATAAGTCTTTCAAACAAATAAATAAATCCATGTTCTTCCAGTATAAGTCTTTACTCTCTGAAAGACTCCTCAGGTGGCTTTTCATTTCAGTGCCCCATAATCAGCGCTACTAAACAGGACCACACAATTCATTATCTACCACATTGCAAACAGACTACAAGTTACGTAGTAAATCGTTTTTTCATGCTACTGTAGACTGCAAAAACATGAGCGATCTAAAACATCTGTCAGATCTCATTACATAGTTCTTGAGTAACATTCCATTTGATGAGTTAACCGAAAATGTTTTTCAAACCTACTGTGTAAGAAAGGTGATCTATTTTCCAGAGCTATCTTTATTTATTGTAGCATCAGCAGCCACTTAATATAGCACAGGAAAAAAAAGGAGCATCTATTGCCAAAGAAGAAAACAAAAGATAAAGAGAAGCAAAATTTGCACAAAATTAACCATGATTTAAACAGAAATACAATACGTGCTGACAAATAGAATTGAATATTCTCAAAATGAAATTTTTGATTTTTTTTAGAATTTATTTCCAATTCTAAAAGATACTAAAGCAATATTTTTGAATATATAACCATTAGATGCAGTTTTCTAAAAATGAAATCATGCAAATTATTCAAATTGATATACATTTTTTATTTTTTTATTTATTTTTTTCCTGCTGTTTCCACATAATATTTTTTATTTCCATTTCATTCTATACAATCACATGTTTACTGTGCATAACCGGGGCATGTAACATTGAGTAATAAACACAGCCTTCACTTATATAGAAAATGCCCCCTACAATACAAACCCAATATACCACCTTGGCCCACCATACACCCTCTTTCAACCCCCTCCAACTTTCATTCTTCCTTCTTACATACCCCTCTACTACCTACTTCCCCTCCCCCTCTATCACTCCCTCTCTTCATCCATTCCCTCCCTTCCTTCTCCTCCTCCTCTCTCTCACCCTCTCCACCCTCCTCCTTCTTTCACTCAACTCCTCCCTTCGGTGTACTTCTATTGCCTTCCAATATATTCAGCTTGTTCTATTTTAACACTAACATTAAAAAGCCACAGTATACAAGTGCAATCCTGTACTTTAGAATTTAACACATATTATATTTCCCCCCTCCCCCCCTCCCCCTAGAACCCCACCTCCCTTCCCTCCCCCCGACTTCCCAGAGCCCATACACGGTATAACTTTTTAACAATCACAGTCTAAAATGTCTCTAAATTGATATACATTTTTAAGGCCATGAAACAAACTGAATTCAAATTCTGCCTATTCTTCGAAAGGCTTTAATGTCTAGTTTAGAGGACAGAAGATTAAAAAAAAATATTAAGAATCAGCGAAAGAAAAATCCTGATGTTTCTCAATTCTAAAAGAACTCCAGGTATGTCTCCTAGGAGCTGCAATTTATCCAGAGATGATTCCAGGGTTTCCTGTACTTTCTCAATTTATATACACACCTACAGTGTGTATGTGTGTGTGCGCGCGCAGACACAGACTTAAAAAAATTAATAACCAGATTAGTAGACCAGCATAATACAAAGAGGTGAATCTTCATTCACGATTGTTTCTAACCTCCAGAGCCATAATTCTAAGATTAAATAAGCAGATGATTGTAATCCAAGTTTGATTTTAAGGATAGCCAACCAGACAAAGGAAAAGTGGGGTGGGGAGGTAATCTAGCAGTGGTGGGATTCAAATAATTTAACAACCGGTTCTCTGACCTAATGACCAGCTGGGTAGGTGGGACTCGATGGTCATGTGACTGGGTGGGTGTGACCAACTCAATGTCACTCATATCGATGGGCGCTTCGCTTTAGCTGTTACAATGTAATAAGGGTTAACCGGAGAGGCAGTTTCTGTAAGCAGGGCAATAAAGATTAAGCTAGAAACAACACTAGAATGTTTCCTTCCTGCCTTCCTTACAGGATTAGCCCTGTAAAGCGGGAAAAAAAACAAAAGGATATTTCTTCCAACAATCGGTTCTCCGAACTGTTTAGAAAGTTAACAACCGGTTCTCCCGAATAGGTGCGAACTGGCTGAATCCCACCACTGTAATCTAGGATGTGTGAGAGAATCATGGGGATAGTGCAAAGCTTAAATATGTGTTTAGCTTGTATATATTTTGCCTCCCCTCCCATTCTCCCATGGTGAATGTATGTGTGTTTTGATGTCGTGCACATTTTGCCTGGTCTACGAGTATGTGGAAAATACATATAAAACTTGGCTGTATTTTGTTATTAGCTTTACCATTTTGCCTTAATATTTTCTACTTGATGAACACAGATTTGTGATGTGGAATTTGGAGCCCGAACTCTACTTTTCATTTGTCACCACATTTCTTCTCGGGTTACTCCAGGGGTGGGTTTCAACCGGTTCGTGGCGGTCCACGCGAACCGGTTGGTCGGCGAACCCCGAAGTAAGTAACTTCCGGGAACGGCGAAGGGCCCACCCGCCCGCCCGCGCTCCTTACCCGGTTTTGACGAGTTCTGCACTTCCACGCATGCGCAGGACGCATACAGCACCTGCGCGATCCTCCAGGAGCAGCTGGAGAATCGCACAGACATTAGTATGCATGCGTGCACTGCGCGAGTGCACAAGGACGCCGCCGGCCCTGTTCCAACTGAACCGGTTGGAATGGGGCGAGAAACCCACCCCTGGGTTACTCATAGGTTTCCTTGCTGAAAAAGGGATGCTGAAGCATAAAATCATTAATGGCAAACATTGGAAATGAACTCCCACTGTTGTCTTTGTACATAAGATATGATCAAAGCAGTTTGCTTTTTGGGTCACTTTGTTCTTAGAAAAATTGAAGTTTCTTTACTTGCTATCCCACCAGCTCCACAGTTATAAGCATTTTATAAATGGGCAACCCTCCTCATGGCACTGAAGACAACAGGCTGACGAGGCAAAGCATTTGAGGACCCCCAACTTTAGACTCAAAAGACGGCAAACCTACTCACACTGCCTTAGAAAAAGCCTCACTGAATGCAACACTTCACTTCTGAATACAGATATACAGAACTGTTCTGACCCCCCTCGTCCCACACCAACAGACACTCCGAGCCAGAGATAAGTTACTGCATTTAATTAACAGACAGACAGGTCCTTGGCAGCAAACCGACACAGACAACCTAGCCATGTCAGCAATCCAGCCTGCCAAGCTCACAATAATGTTCTCCAACATTAGTTCCTGCGTTGACTTCTGCAAAGAGGGCCGTGTGCACAAGCAGTCCTTTTATAGTCTGGAGAGGAGCCTAATGACCACCAGCTGAGTGCAATTACCTCCTGTAACTGCGCAACTGTTCCCTACGCCTATTAGATCTTCGGTGCAGGGCATCCAGGAACAACTCACTGCTGGCGTCCGGCTCACTCTCCCTTGTCTCCTCCCCACTGGTCCAAGGCTCAGGCACCCCCTGGTGGCCAACCAGTCTCTCTGCGCCCTGCTCGGAGTCGGAACCCTGTCCAGGGTCCTCCAAATCCTCCAGAGCCGACTCATAGGGCCACTCACTGTCGGAGTCTGGTGGCAGCTCCAATGGCTCCTGCTGGACCACAACACTGAACATCTATTTTTGTTGTTACTGAGACCTTTTTTCATCACACTTGAGCTGAATAAAATAAAATAAAGCAGCACATTGGTGTGCAGCTGCCATAAAAATAACAAACAAGGCAAATTCCATTCAAGGATTAGAAATCCAAATAAAACTTTCAGGGTATCAATGTTTTTTTATGGTAAGATCATATTTGGAACACTATACAATTCTGGTTGCCATCTCTCCCAAGGGACATAATAGAGATGGTAAATATGCAAAGACAACATTATGGTAAAAAGTTAATATTATAAATAGCTTGTCCCCAGATTGAGGCTTCCTCATCTACCGCAACTAACTGGAATACAAAATTACTGGAAAAACCAATTAAGAGCCAGATGTGTGATAATTAAAGATAGGTTCCGATTGCAGAAAGCTGTACAAAATGACACTTTTTAAGATACTGATTCAGAGTCATATACTGCTGTCACTCCCAGCAGCATCAACATTAAAAAATTCCATTTTTTTAAAAGGACAAGTTAGAAACCAAACATTAAAGAGGAGAAATCTAAAAATAGACACCAAAACTCACCATCTAACCAGTCTATCTCCTACAGTACATTGACACCTAATAACAGATTGCAGGCAGTATAACTAATGTATTTAAAACATCACTCACAGACTGGGGAAGATAAATAGACTTAATACATGTGGTCTAAACCAGAAGGGATTCACATTTTAAAAGAAACACTGTTTTAACTGAGATCACCAAATGCAGAAAGACAAACATTTTGTTTATATACCATCATATACTGAGCCGGTCTACATATTATGCTGCATTATATGACCATATGTAATCTTTGAATTTCTGAAGGACAGATAAATGGGCTAAAACATCACACACATCCAGGGCAGATTGTTTCAATGTCAATAGTCTCGATACTGTACAATGACATCATCTACAAATCAATTACATGCCAAATCAAAACTTCTGGTGGTGTTGTGGCCCGGCAGGAGCTGTTGGAGCTGCCACCAGACTCCGACAGCGAGGGGCCCTATGAGTCGGCCCTGGAGGATGTGGAGGACCCTGGACAGGGTTCCGACTCTGAGCAGGGCGCAGAGAGACTGGTTGGCCACCAGATGGCGCCTGAGCCTTGGATCAGTGGGGAGGAGACAAGAGAGAGTGGCCCAGAATCCAATTGTGAGTTGTTCCGGGATGCACGCCGTCAAAGGGCTACTCGGCGTCAAGAACAGCTACGTAATTACAGGAGGTAATTACGCTCAGCTGATGGTCATTAAGCTCCTCTCCCAGACTATAAAAGAGACTGCTTGTGCCACCGCCTTCTTGCAGAAGTCAACGTTTGGGACTAAAGAGAAACAAACTTGGCAGGCTGGATTGCTGCCAGAGTTTGTTTGCATTGCTGCCAAGGTTTGTAGGACTTGCTGCCAAAGTCCTTATCTGTTTGTTTATTTGGCTTTCAGCCACCGAGAGTCTGGTCTTGTTATTAAATGACATTTCATTTTACGCTTGTCTCGGCTTTCGTTACTGGACGGAGAAGGGGGTCAGAACAGGTGGCTTTACAGAAAATAGCTTTTTCTTCTCCCTTGTTTTTTGATTTCATTATCACTTAGAAATGGTGGGATTCACAAAATCCCTGAAAGTGATGTGCTCACTATAGCTAGTGAGAAAGTGAAGGACAAACAGGCTGAATTTACTCTCTGCTGGATGGATTCGGTAATCCAACATATTGTTGAGAGGCAGAGCTTACTGAAAAAATTCAGCGGAGAGGTCAGGAACACAATCACCCCTTCATTGATGGACTGGAAAATGTGGGGGGCCCATCGACATAAGGAAATAAACACGTATCTGCTTCCATACTCATAGTTCTATTATACTTGTCCCCACTGTTCCAAATATTCTAATTAGAGTCACTGAGAAGAAGTAGTATTGAAGCTTGTTCTATTTCAATTTCGATTTTATTGTATTTCTATGCCGCCCTATTCCCAGAGGGACTCAGGGCGGCTCACAAACCAAGTCAGGTGGGGGGGGGTACAAATGGGGGAAAAAAAAGAAAGACAATGGACAACACAACACCACAATTTTAAAAACAATCAACAGCCACACCATTCGAGCGGGGACAGGAACTCATCAGCCCCAGGCCTGTCAGAACAGCCAGGTTTTTAAGGCTTTGCGGAAAGCCTGGAGGGTGGTGAGGGTCCGAATCTCCACAGGGAGCTCGTTCCAGAGGGCCGGAGCAGCCACAGAGAAGGCTCTCCTCCGGGTGGTAGCCAATCGGCATTGGCCGGTAGATGGAATTCGGAGGAGTCCTAATCTGTGGGATCTAATCGGTCTGTTGGAGGTAATTCGTGGCAATCCGCTTGCACAGTGCTTTCAGATTGCTGGATCAAACTATATTTTAGTGGCCAAAGCTCTAATCCAGTTTAACATGCAGTAATATAACCTGGCAAGTGTGATTTATTGTAGCAGTGCAATTTTCTTGACAAGAATGTTTGCATTGCATTGCACCTATGGTCTTCGGTTTAACTACTTGTTGAAATGTCCCAATGCTTAAGCAAAAAAGAAAAGAAAAGAAAATAAGAATGAAAAGTTTGTAATACAGTCTTTCCAATTTATACCAATTCAGGTAGAAGTTTAAATAGTAGATGTTTTGCTATATAAATTGAAGGAAAAAATTTTAAATCCTTATTTTTGCAAAAACTAGCATTTCATGGGTAGAAACATATATATTTTTCTAGATTTGGTAAGTGAAAATGTTGACTACTTTAATCATTACATTGATCTAGTTGGCAGTATCTGGTAGATTTTAGCTGGTTTTGGAAAGCTAAACAGGATGTTAGATAGAAAAGGTTAAAAAAAACATTTTGGAAAAAGGGAAGCGCTTCTAAATGCACAACGATTGAGCTGAACTCAAGAAAAAAATTACATTACATTGGTGCAATATTTTTCTCCTAATATTTGTTTTTAAAGCAGAACTGTTGGTAGCCTAATAAAATTTCATAAAATTAACGCATCTTAACCAGAACTAGACAAATAGCAACAACTGTAAAACAGGAATACACTAAATTATTCTGGCTACAATATGAAAATAATACCTAAAGCTTATTTTAACAAGCATTTCAAATGTAAGAATTGTTCCTGATACTGTTTTTAGAAGTAACTTAATAAAATCTATGACAAATATTGCATTTTAATTGTATTTTTAAAAACTTTCTGGCTTCTTTATATTCCACAAATACTAAAAAAAAGCCTAATTCCTGTGCACAAACCTAAATGATAGGCATTTGTGGTAAATTAAATCAAAATGGGCCACCATCTGAATCTGAAATGTGGTCAGATTCAAACAAGCTGTCCTTAAAATGTTGAGCTTCTTTTGGAAAGGCATCCTATTCTTTCTTTTTTTTTTAAATTAAGAGTTAATAATTCCTGAATATTTCAAACAAACATTCTCCATAGTGGAAATGTTCATACATGGAAAGAGAGAGGCTAAATGCAAGTTTGTAACTAGTAGGAAAATAGAGCTTCCAACTGGAAATTATTTACTAGGCTTTTTCCACTTCAGTGCAAAGGTGACTGAAGTAACCTACCATAAACTGAAATTTTCAGTTCAGTACAGCTCTCTATTGGATCTACCATAAGCAGAGTAATTTCAAACACAATTTCATTTACTTCAGGTAGACAAGGATTAAAATCCTCCATAAATATCTAGTTCCTAATCTATTTCTCTAGAACTCCCATACCAGGGGTGGGTTTCAACCGGTTTGCGGTGGTCCCCGCGAACCGGTTGGTCGGCGAACCCGGAAGTAAGTAACTTCCGGGAACGGCGAAGGGCCCACCCACCTTCCCGTGCTCCTTACCAGTCTTTGAAGGCTTCTGCGCTTCCACGCAGGCGCATGGCACATACAGCGCCTGCGCGATTCTCCTTGAGCAGCTGGGGCATCACGCAGGCGCTAAGACGCATGCGTGAACTGCGCGCATGCACGAGGACGCCGTCGGCCCCGTTCCAATCGAACTGGTTGGAATGGGATAAGCAACCCACCACTGTCCCATATATTGCAAATGGCAATAGAAGGGCAAAGGGAGTGGAGAAAATCTGTTTTCATTTGATATAATGCTGGAATGAGGAGAAGGGAGAAGAAAGTATTGGATTCAGTGAATGACATTTGATGAGAGCAGTTTTCCAATATCTCAGCGGTTGCCACAAAGAAGAGGGAGTCAAACTATTTTACAAGGCACCTGGAGGTAGAACAAGAAGCAATGGGTGGAAATTAATCAAGGAGAGAAGCAACTTAGAACTGAGGAGAAATTTCCTGACAGTTAGAACAATGAATCAGTGGAACAGCTTGTCTCCAGAAGCTGTGAATGCCCCAACTCTGGAAGTCTTTAAAAAGACGTTGGATAGCCATTTGTCTAAATGGTATAGTGCTTCCTGCCTAGGTAGGGGGTTGGACTAGAAGACCTCCAAGGTCCCTTCCAACTCTGCTATTGCATTGTATTGTATTGTATTGTATTGTATTGTATTGTATTGTATTGTATTGTATTTCTATCTGAAATCAGTTTTACCTTTACCATTAGATCAGGACTGGCTGCCTCATCCACAGTGTGATGAAAATAATTAACAGAGAATTCCCAGTTTCACCATTTCTTCTACCTTATTGCTGCCTTGTCTCTCATTCTAATTGATCATTCTAATGTTTTGTGCAGAGGTGGCTTCCTACCAGTTCTCACCTATTCGGTAGAACCGGTTGGTCAAATCTACCGAACCGGTTAGAAGCGGTTCCACCAGTGGACCCGGAAAGCAGGCCACACCTACAGAAGAGGTTCCAAATTTTTTTGAAACCCACCACTGGTCCTTGGATATGATTATTCTACACTATCATGCTCCTATTTATAAAACTCAGTGCCTCTGTGAAAGGTAAGGATGACTACTGCGTTTGTGGTGCAATCAGAACATTGCGTGTGTTGAAGTTGTTTTAATGCAAACCAAAGATGCCTTTTAAAAAACAAGTTGACATCATATTCTTATGCAGGCCAGTGCTGTGTGTGAGGTAATTTAAGGTGGTTCTGACAAGTGTCGTCGGCATCTTCATATCCGGTCACATGGGCGGCAAGCCACTCCCATCCGGTCACATGGGCGGCAAGCCACTCCCACAAAGGAGGCCACACCCACATAGTAGGTTCGAACAATTTTTGAAACCCACCACTGGTTTTGTGAGTTGTCCCAGCAACTCAGTGAGAAAACTAGTAAGTTTTGCTTCAGTCTTCTTCGAACCAAATAAAAGCTAGGATATTTCATATGAAAATTGGCATGCAGATTCCTTGAGAATCAGGATTGTCCTCAAAACAAGTGTCATCGCAGTCTGTCTACAAATGAACAAGCGACCAATAGTTCTTTGAAAAATAAGATTCTAAAGAAGCATAGCTTGAAATCCCTTGCTATGATTTTATTTATTTATTTATTCAATTTTTATAGCCGTCCATCTCAGCCAAGTGACTTTGGGTGTTTTACAATTCTTATTTGTGATAAAAGTCTCATTTTATCTAGTCTAGTTTTCTGGCAAATTTATTCCACTCCAGTGAAAATCAGAAATTTATGGCTTTTAAAAAAACTTTTAAACTTCTTGTCAGCTTCTGCTTTGGTGTCGCTTCAGCTGCCATGAAACGGGGAGGGAGGGCCTGGTATTTGGGAGGGGTTACTCATTGTGCTGGAGGAAGGTTCTGGAGTTCCCAGGCTGATTGGACTACGCATGCGTGGGTGTTTCCCGCCAGGACTAACGGCACCGACATTCCATCTTCGTGATGCCTTTTGAAGTTATCTCACACCTGACATTTGGAAGACTTATGATTGGACTGGGACTATGATGCCAAGGGGTGGGGAATGGGCTATTCTATATATCAATCGCTTTCGCGCCTAATTATTCAGACTTCGCTACGCTTTGCCTTTAATCATTCTTAATTAGTAAAAGTACACTTGATTTCTACACATGGAGTCTCGTGGTCTTTCTTTCCTAATTAATTAATGGAAAGGAGCTGACACTTCTACTCTAATTAATCAATGTAAACACTGCATTCTGTGTCAACTTACATTTTGGAAACTCACCTGCTCAGAAGGTATGTTATAATGCTACTACTAATGCTACTTCTAATGTTACTAAAAATAAACTTGGTGATTACTCATTATCCTTAGTGGAGGAACTCAGCTAGCAAATAAAGCAGATCTTGTTTATCTGAAGTGTCAAAGCAGTTTCTAAATCCCTTTTTTCTGTATATATATTCCTTGTAAAATAATGTATTGACATCTAAGAGAAGAACATGAAAAGATAAGGACTTTTCCCACTCCACTTCAACGAGCCTACCAGATTTGATGTGAGTCATGGGGAAGAAATCAACATTCTGGTTGTGTTTTGTGCAACCAACATTTAATAATTATGGAACTATTACTGAATATCTTTTTTAAGCATAGAAAATTCCGTACCACAGATACAATCACAAACATATTTTATCACTGTACTCAGGGATAAAAGAAGATAACTCTAACTACCCTCTAAAACGGAACTAAAAATATTTTTCACTAACAGCATGGATGCCTGCATTAAACTGAATACAGAATACTTCATATTTAGTGTTGTAATCCCATTGATGGAATGGCATCTGCTATTAGAGGAGATTTTCCTACAACAGCATCCTCTAAGCAGTTTTACTTATATGCTAAGCCTGCCATTTATGTCCATTCAAATGCATTAATTTATCTCATAATATAATCTCTCCCCAAATCCCTTTCCTTCCCCCCCTTCTTCATCTCCTATTTATTTTGTTACCACAATGATGATGATCATGATAATTACTACATACCAGGGGTGGGTTCCTGCCAGTTGTAACCTCTTCCATAGAAGAGGTTCCACAAATCTACTGTGCCGTTTAGAACCAGTTCAGCTCCCTCCTCTGCCTGTCCGCACCGTGCTTGCCCCGCCTGCCACTCATTGATTGGCTGGCTCACCAATCGCCCCGCCCACCTCTCCTATCTAAATCTTAAAGTCTTAAAGCTGTCAAATTTGTACACTCCTGGGTTTTTTTCTAAAGGATTAGGGGTGCAAGGGTCTTGTAACTTGACAGATTTAAGACTTGTGTGCTTCAAATGTCAGAGTTTCTGAGCCAACATTTTGGTTGCTAAGCAACAGCGTTATTGAGTTTCACCACATTTTACAATTTGGCCATACCCACCCAGTCACATGACTGCCAAACCACTCCCACTCGGTCACATGGCTGGCAAGCCACTCCCACCCAGTCACATGGCTGGCAAGCCACTCCCACCCAGTCACATGGCTGGCAAGCCACTCCCACAAAGCAGGCCACATGTACAGAAGAGGTTCTAAAAAAATTTGAAACCCACCACTGCTACACACTATATGATATGCAATATCTGATAGTATTCTACTAAGACTGAAATAATACAAGTGGCTTTACATCCAGGCCTGAAGTTAGGTTATTTGTTGAGTCCCTGGTGGTTTGTTTTTGATTTGCTACCTGTGATTTGCTAAGGGAATACTAGCTTTTGCCCATTTCCCTTTTTAATTGGGCAAGTTTCCCAGAATCATTAGAGAGTTGGGTGGTCTTCCAAATTTAGGTAACAAAGTAAGTTGCTTTTACTAAGAGCCCACTTAATGTTGTTGAAAGCACTTGTTTGTGAATTTAAAATCATATTTCTATTTTGCATTTACTATCTTGGTTTATTCCCCCACAATATTGAACAATATCCAAGGTCATTGACAAGGTTTAACACCTTGCACACAATATACAATATTGAATTAATATTCACAAAGCGTGCTAGCAGGAATCTTGCTTTAATACTTTCCTCATTTATTTTTATCTTTTAAAACAATTTCTGTCTTTCAGCTAGACATTTAATTTTCTTTTCAGTCTTAAGGCAATGGCATTCCTAAATCAATGTTTAGTCAGACTGTTTTCTCAGGAACAGAGATGTTTTATTTAAAAAAAATTAGAAAATACAACTGCTATTTGTAAACTAATTGTATTATGGTTGTTAATTCATCCACTCAGTCCAGAAGACATTCAAAGCATCTAACAACAACAATTTTAACATCATAGAGATTTTCATAAAACTTGTAGAATTATCAATGGACTAAATGGTTGTCACATGATAATTTCATCATAAACCAGCTTGCAAAATTTGTTCCACATTCATTACAAGATGTAATAAATTAAAGGTCTTTCATACTTTTATATTATTATAAATATAAATATTATACCAGATTATAAAGATAGGAAAGCCAAGGCTATGTGCATCTGAATTTTAAACTGAAATGATCCAAGGAAGAAAAAACTACTCAATAAGTTCAAATTTGTTTATGGTAATCATTAATTCTACTTCTGAATATATATTAATTTTGATTTAATAAGCAGGTTCTACAAGAAATATACCTGACAATATACTGTATATTCCTGCCAAAAATCATTTGTTATTAAACAAGGATATGTAAATAAATGCTACAATATATGTTATGAATTGCAAACTAACAAACTAATGTTTTCACTAAATGTAATCAAATCAGTAGGTTTGGTTTGGTTGGTTTGGTTGCGTTTATTTATAGGCTGCCCTTTTCCCTGAGGGGACTCAGGGCGGCTAACAACTTATGGGAGGGGAAGACATACAATAACATAAAAATACAATATATAACTAAGATCAAACAACATTCATTCAATATTCGGGCGGGGGCAAACTATGGTCTTTACCCCCAGGCCTGGCGGGATAGCCAGATCTTGAGGGCTGTGCGGAAGGTCTGAAGGGTGGTGAGGGTACGAATCTCCACGGGGAGATCGTTCCAGAGGGTCGGAGCTGCTACAGAAAAGGCTCTCCTCCGCGTAGTTGCCAGCCGACACTGGCTGGCAGATGGCACTCGGAGGAGGCCTAATCTGTGGGATCTTATGGGTCGAGAGGAGGTAATTGGCAGAAGGCGGTCTCCCAAGTACGCAGATCCACTACCATGAAGGGCTTTATAGGTAGTAAGAAGCACCTTGAAGTGCACACGGAGGCCAACAGGTAGCCAGTGCAGCTCGCGGAGGATAGGTGTTATGTGGGCGAACCGAGGTGCACCCACGATCACTCGCGCGGCCGCATTCTGGACTAGCTGAAGCCGCCGAATGCTCCTCAAGGGCAGCCCCATGTAGAGCACATTGCAGTATTCCAGCCTAGAGGTCACGAGGGCGCGAGTGACTGTTGTGAGAGCCTCCCGATTCAGGTAGGGTCGCAACTGGCGCACCAGGCGAACCTGGGCAAATGCCCCCCTGGGCAAATGTAACATATACTCAATGGTTTTGCAGCCAATCCTAGCTCTAAGAAATTGATCCATAGGAGGTAGGTAACATGTTCATTACCATGTGTTATACAAATTAAACATGTACAGTATTAATAGTTATTTCTTTCTGTTCTACAGATAATAGTATCTTTGGCATAGCCTGCTTCTGTTATTTTAGGCATGAATTTCTTAGAGCTTTTGATGCACTTTAATGCAATAAGGATTTCTTTATGGGTTCTGCAGAATATTTTTTTCTCCACGATTACACAAGTCACTGCCAGGCTAATAGCTTTTCATTCATTAACAAAACACACAGAGAAGGCATAGTGGATGCATAAAACATTTCAATATTCCTAATAGTTCTTGAACTTCAGGCAATCCTTGAGCACTGAAATATAAAATGTTTGGTTAGCAAATGATTTAACTGAAAAGATTGTTGCAGTGCTCAGAGAGACAAATCAAGGAATTACTTTATGGTTAGAAAAGTCTCGACACAAATGGGAAAATCTGTAAAGTTACCAGATGTCCTCATTTTTTTAAATTATATCATTTATGTTCATTGTGTGAAGCAGGATTAATCTGCTGCTCCCCATACAAGATTGTTATCAGGTTGTGAGAAAAGAGGCAAGAAATTTAAGTTTTAGCAAGGAATAGTTCCACATGATAAAAGTAAATAACAGAGGTGGATTGCTTCTGGTTCGGCCCAGATCGGGCGAACCGGTAGTGGTGGTGACTCCGCCCACCTGCACAGACACTTCTGCACATGCTCAGAAGCATTGCACAAGCGAGCGCACACGGACCAGCGAACCGGTAGAATAGAAACCCACCACTGGTGAATAGAGTGTTTAGATAAATGCTGGTTGTGTAGTTCCTGCTAAATATACATATTTTTAGCAACAGAATTGCTAGTATTAGCCATTGACTTCAGATTTTTTTTACAGTATTATGAAAAATTTTGGGGGGGGATATGAAGTTGTGATTTGTGCTGATCTTTCTGATAATGACTGCCTGCCTACATAATGTCTCTAATAAACATATTACAATCTTTAAATTGATCAGAAGGATGAGAGAATCTGAGCATAGTTAAGAATGTTGGAAGTTTCCTTTTGCCAGGTGGAGTAGGCAGAATTTGTAGTATAAAGTGCCTCTACCATTTAGAGTAGCTAACCGCAGTAGCCAGAATTTCAGTATTCTTGAACTGTATCTTCAATTATAAACAGGATGTTGATAGATAATTCCTGCCAATTACCAAATTCAAATGACAGAGAAAAACAGGATTCCTCTTATAGCCATTATCACAGCCATGGGAGAAAAACAGAACTGAGGGATACTTGTTAAGTATTTATGGTTGGTCTCAAAGTCAACCAGATGTTTAGATTGGATTTGGCACCCCTTGAATCCTTCCCCAGGTCTCGGAATAGGCAAATTTTGTTGTTTGATGGAGTTAAAATTATTATCACATCATGGAAAGCTGACTTTTGCAACAGAATAACCGTTATTTTGTCAATGCTGATGGTGTATTTATTATTTGCAATGCAATCAATCAAGTTATATATTTATTAGGATTAATTCCTAATTAAGGCTTGGAAGTATATATAGCATATATTTCTTAGGTCAAGCACTTCTGGTGTAAACATGTTTTATTTTTTCATTTTCATTCCATACAGTCACATATATACTGTGCATAACCGGGGCCATATAACATTGAACAATAAACACAGCCATTCTTCTTGTCAACAATACCCCCCAAAATACAAACCCAATATACCACTTCAACCCTCCATACACCCTTTCTTTCACCCCCCTCCAACTTTCCTTTCTTCCCTCCAACATTCCTCTCTACCCTACTTCCCCTCCCTCTCTATCACTCCTCTCTCCCAATACACTCCCTCCCTTCCATCTCACCCTCCCTCCGATCCTCTCTCCCACCCTCTCTACCCCTCTTTCTTCTTTCCCTCTGCTCCTCCCTTCGGTGTATTTCTAATATCTATCAATATATTCAGCTTCCTATTTTTACACTAGAATTAAAAAGCAACAGTATACAAGTGCAATCATGTTACTTTAAAATCTAGCACATACTATATTTCCCCCCCACCCCCCTAGAACCCCACCTCCCTCAAGCACTTCTGGACACCCTTTGCTACTGTATATGAGCAAAAGCATATCTCTACAGATGTTCTTTGTGTAATCAGACAAAAAGCCAAGATGATAGAAAGGCTCTGAATTATTCTTTATCTCCATGTAGTCTACAAAAGATTTCCTGCACACTTTAAAACAGAGGAACTTCCTGACTGACCTTTACAAGGCATCAAACTGGGAAACCCATAAAATATTTACCTCCCTTCTGCTTCACAAGCTTATTATGTATGATAAACATTGTTCATATTTAACTTTTCTTTTGGCTAGTTCTACAAAATACAGTTCTTCTCTACACTAAATGCCCTGCTTAAAACAACAACAACAAAATAATAGATTCAAATGTGCAGAGTTAAGGATATTTTAACTGAAGATGGTTAAATTTAGCCATATCAAGTTGGCTGTAGATTTTTGACTTCCTTACTTAATCTTCATTAATGTTTCACATTTGTGATCATATATATACAACTAGAAATAAATCTAATAATGGTGAAGCAGTTAGGACAAGAAAGGAATGGAACCAAAATTAATTGTAAGTATTTGTAAAGTATTTATGTTCCTACTGATATCAAGAGTTATTTGTTAAGGTGGGTGACTATATAAAATTCTTGTAAATGTATAAGGCTCAGGGATGAATACAGAATTTCCTAAAAGAGAATTTACAGAAGCACTCCTGTCTAAATACATCCAAGTCTAGTTAAATTGACTTGCTCTTAAGAGAAATCAAAATAGCATAAAATAGAGTAAGATTCACTGAGGACATTCCCCATCAGATGTCTAAGATCTATTAGCAATAGCAATAGCAGTTAGACTTATATACCGCTTCATAGGGCTTTCAGCCCTCTCTAAGCGGTTTACAGAGTCAGCATATTGCCCCCACAGTCTGGGTCCTCATTTCACCTACCTCGGAAGGATGGAAGGCTGAGTCAACCCTGAGCCGGTGAGATTAGAACCGCTGAACTGCAGATAACAGTCAGCTGAAGTGGCCTGCAGTACTGCACCCTAACCACTGCGCCACCTCGGCATTTTGCCTACTGCAAAATTCTACCTATTCTCCCATAAGTAGGAAACTTTAATCCATTAGTAGTGTTTAATATTTTTTCCATTTATTTTTTCAATTTCTATTATCTTAGACCTACAGTATTTCTGTTACCCAAAATGCAAAAGGATCTTATAGATCTATTTTATGCTTAATGAAAATTAGATTAAACAGCAATTCAGAGATTTACTGCTTCAAATTGAGCAGCATCTGCCTAATTATCTATCTATCTACTAAAATCACAGTTTTCTGCAACTTTAAAAACTATTCAAGAAAAACATTGTAATTCCCCCTCATACTTCCACGTTGAAATTCTCAGAGAAGCTCCAAGTTCTTTCTGCTTATTCATCAGTCCAATCTTCTTTATTATTGTCCTAAACTTTCAGTTCAAATTCATGTTCCAAGTTTTTAATCTGTGCCTTCCTGCTTGCAGAACATCATCCTATAGTAAATGTGCTGTTTTCCTTTTAATAATATATCAATTATTGTGGAGAAAAATTAGTTATGAACTTTAAGTAAAAGAAATTAGGCAAGCTTACCGTTACACCAAAGAAGCTGGTTTGATTCATTGCATCCAAGAAAATCTTTCCAAGTTCTTTGTTGGTATAGTTAAAGTCTTCAATTTTTTGGTTTCTGTTGGTGGCATTAAGAATCTTCATTGCCTGCTGCAGTGTTTTGGCAATTACCCATATTCCATCATAAGCAAAGCCATGGAACTTACTTGGCTCAACATTTCCACGCCTTTGGTCATATTCCTCTTCATACTGCTGTGGCGTCTACAGAACGAATGTGAAAAGTGATTCACTTTTAGTACACTAAAAGTCCATATATGTTTTGAGTCTGAAGTGAAATTACAATTAAAATCTTTGCAAGTTCTTTGAAGTTATATGAATCTCAAGAAAGATAATTAAGGGGGGAAATACAAGGTGGAGGAAATGCAATATTTTATTATTTATATAAATGCACTATTTTACTATTTTATATGGTAGCATCAAATGCATACTTATAAATCGTTATACTCCAGACTTAACAGAGGGGCTAAAATATACAAGAGAGAAGAG
The DNA here is from genome assembly GCF_051295495.1 of Thamnophis sirtalis. Lineage (NCBI taxonomy): Eukaryota > Metazoa > Chordata > Lepidosauria > Squamata > Natricidae > Thamnophis > Thamnophis sirtalis. The sequence continues at coordinate 77,860,742 of NW_028261388.1, forward strand.
ATGGAATTAGGGAAATACATGTGTGCATTTTAGGTTTAGTTATATTATGATATTGGAACTAAAAGGGTGAATTTTGTATAAGACACTTGTGTTTTTCACTAGTGCCAAAAAACAGGGTATTATTCTCTTTGCCCAAGATTCAGTTCATAATTAAGCATTTTTATTATGTATGAGTAAATTTTCAAATATATTTTTAAGAATTCTTTTTCTTTTTTAAAGCTGGTAAAGACATCTGTCTGAGTTAAGACAGATTTACACAGTCAAATATCCCAAATTCATCTAAAATGGCCAGCTACTCATGCAGATTCAAATGTCTAGTTTTCATCCTCATCACATTTATAAAATAAAATTGCTTTCAGAGCTGGTTTAGACATTATATCTCATGGAATAGTTGCATAGTAATTCATGAGATCAAACTGCAGTAAAACAATGTGCTGCTAATAACAATAAAAAGTAGCAGTATATATGAGCAAAGCTTTATATTTTGGCTTTCTTACTTTGCAGTGTTATCACAGAATTTTCTGTGATTTGCTTTTACCCTTAAATGTACCCCAAATTACACATAGAATAAATTATATGTTCCAGATTTTAAAGGGAGCCTGAGCAAGAAATTCAAAATAACCACAGCCTGATTTCCTTAATAGAAGTCAGGACAGGGAGAAATTTGGGAAGATTTTTAAGAGGCTGTTATTATACCCTACAACAATAGTCTATAGCAATAGCAATGGCAATAGCAGTAGACTTATATACCGCTTCATAGGCCTTTCAGGCCTCTCTAAGCGGTTTACAGAGAGTCAGCATATTGCCCCCAACAATCTGGGTCCTCATTTTACCCACCTCGGAAGGATGGAAGGCTGAGTCAACCCTGAGCCGGTGAGATTTGAACCGCTGACCTGCTGATCTAGCAGTAGCCTGCAGTGCTGCATTTAACCACTGCGCCACCTTGGCTCTAGCGTTTCTAGAATATTTGTGATGTACATGTATTGACCTGGGATACTTCAAAGAGTGGAAACTGTTGTGGCCCAGCAGGAGCCGTTTGAGCTGCTACCAGACTCCGACAGCGAGGGGCCCTATGAGTCGGCTTTGGAAGATGTGGAGGACCCTGGACAGGGTTCCAACTCCGAGCAGGGCGCAGAGAGGCTGGTTGACCACCAGGAGGCGCCTGAGCCTTGGACCAGTGGAGAGGAGACAAGGGAGTGTGATCCCGATGTCAGCAGTGGGGAGGAGCCAAGGGAGTTTTTCCTAGATGCCCGGCACCAGAGAGCTAATAGGCGTGAGGAACAGTTGTGCAGTTACAGGAGGTAATTGCACTCAGCTGGTGGTAATTAGGCTCTTCTCCAGACTATAAAAGGAATGCTTGTGCACATGCCCCTTTTGCAGAAGTCAACGCATTAACTAATGTTGGAGAACAGTATTGTGAGCTTGGCAGGCTGGATTGCTGCCAAGGCTTATCTGTGCTGGATTGCTGCCAAGATTTGTCTGTGCCGGTTTGCTGCCAAGGACCTGTCTGTCTATAAATAAATTCCGTAAAGTATCTTTGGCTTGGAGTGCTTTGGTCTGGAACAAGGGGGGTCAGAACAGGAAACTATGTTACATTAGATTCTATAGCTGTTAGTAAGCAATACTCTTCTCAGATAAGTTGGGAAACACCATCTCTAAATTCTTTGTTATAGACAGCAGCTGTTGACAGAGGCATCGGCTTCTCCTTGAAAGATTGGTAACCTTAGGGATCCTATTATGGTGACTACAGTAAAAAGTAAACTACATTGTTCATAATGCAGGTTAAATTTTTTCTCCAAACTATAAGGTTAAGGTTCCCCTCGCACATATGTGCTAGCCGTTTCCGACTCTAGGGGGCGGTGCTCATCTCTGTTTCAAAGCTGAAGAGCCAAGCGCTGTCCGAAGACATCTCCAGCATCATGTGGCCGGCATGACTCAACGCCAAAGGTGCACGGAACACTGTTACTTTCCCAACGAAGGTGGTTCCTATTTTTCTACTTGCATTTTTACCTGCTTTGAAACTGCTGGGTTGGCAGAAGCTGAGACAAGTAACAGGAGTTCACTCCGTTAAGGGGCGCTGGGGATTTGAACTGCTAAACTGCTGATCTTTCTGATCAACAAGCTCAGTGTCTTAGCCACTGAGCCACCATGTCCCTATAGTCTCCAAACTATAGGACTGCACGATTGTAAGCCATTCTGTCTGCTGTTAGGTGATTTTACACAATTTATTGAGTCTTTACTTTCCTGGGCTTTATATTTTTATGTTTTCTAGAGCTTAGTTGAAGGTGGAGACTTCTGGCAATAAGACTTGAAAATTTTTCAAAACTTAGCAGACAAAGATGTTCAGCTGCTTGTGGTAGCAACCTAGTAATTATTCATTTTTTGAGTAAGTCATTCTATTACAAATTTGTAATACTGGTCATCCTTCAGAGAGTCTCACCTTTTCATGTCAATTCGATAAGCAGACACGACTGAAAATTCTAAATAGTATTTGTTATATTAAATACAAAATGAATAAGATCTTCATTATGTTGTCTTGGACATTACTAGCCTGATGAAATTCATTGACAAAACTGAGTTTAAAATAATTGTTTATCTTTATTAATGATCTAATAGAAACTCCAGTGCGCGCAAAAGTACAAATGTAAAGTCCGCTATTCATCTTTTTTCCCCCCTTATAAATTCGTAGTTCCTCTATTTTTCCATTTGGAAATATTCCCCTATTTCCATTGCTAAGAAAATTGTCCTGTCACTCTCCCCTTTCCAAGATTTTTCAAGCACACGGGATTCCTTTACCTTTCAGCGTATTTTAATAACTTAAAATCTCTTTACAGAAGCAGGCCATGTTCTTACATTGTTCTATTTATATGGAAAATTCCACTTTACAAAAATTTTGAAGAGCAGGTACAGCAATATTATTGATAAACAGTATTATTAGTACTAATAATAATCTTATTAATAGTTAACTGTTCACTTTTGTGCAGGGAATTGCACAAAATCAAAGTGTCTTATAGGAAAACCAAGCGTACACCTCCAGAGTTTACAGGCTCCCTGCTTTTACAGTTGAACAAAACAGCCCATCTCAGATTATTGTACTTAAGCAGGCCAACCAGGATAATAGACAGCTATCTATCTGAAAATTGTATAATATTTTATATCTTATTTTATATATAGCAGTTAGACTTATATACCGCTTCATAGGACTTTCAGCCCTCTCTAAGCAGTTTACAGAGTCAGCATATCGCCCCCACAGTCTGGGTCCTCATTTTACCCACCTCGGAAGGATGGAAGGCTGAGTCAACCCTGAGCCGGTGAGATTTGAACCGCCGAACTGCACATAACAGTCAGCTGAAGTGGTCTGCAGTACAGCACTCTAACCACTGTGCCACCTTGGCTCTTATTTCATTTCTCCCACATGCCCTTCAATATCATCTCTCTAATTTATTGAAATATAACGCCAGCCCTGATATACTTACTTGAAGAATCATGCCCAATTCTCATTTTTACATTTATATAGATACAGTATATCAATTTCAGGACTGGGGTTGCAATATATTATGCCAAGAAATCAATGCAATAGAAATACAACATTTGAAATGCCAGTATGTGGTTATGCATTAAATTTCGGTAGATTTTATGATGAAGGATGTTTAAATAATTATAGTCAAATATAAATGGAGGCACAAGGGTAACATGTATAAATATTTGAGTTAAAATACTTGAGTTAATATGAATTATGTTTGATGACACTGGAAGAGATGCACAAAAACCTTTTGTACCCAAGTGATACACTTTCTACAGTATGTAAGGAAGGAAGATTTTATGTGTTGTGTTTGTTTTGGAAAAAAAATAAAAGAAATATTTAAAAAAGAAATACAATATTTTTGATGGATTATTTCAAATGCCCCAAACAGAAGACAATAAACTCTCTTACCCTTCCAGAAATGGTTTTTATCTGTTTCGAACTGAGAGGTTCAAAATCCACTCCAATGTAGCCTTCCATTGCACCCAGAAGATTTATACCAAGGCAGTGTGATGAATTCAGCTTTGGAATAGCTTTTTCCCACCAAAAGCTCTGATACCACCCAGGAATTATCCATTGATATTTAGGGCCGAACATTTTTGCATGAAATGCCTACAGTAGAAATGTGAACGAAGAGAAGCCATTTCATTGGTGGAATGTATATAAGACATACGACAAAAGTATTCTACCGATGTTTTGCATATTTAGTTTCAAAAGCTACTAACATTTATCTTAATATTATAAACCATAGCTTGGAAAAATAATTCTATTTTCATATATCTGTATACAATTCAGACTTTTTGGTAGAAAAGTAAAGGTCCAGTTAATTGAATCCTGCTATAATACAAACACCTTCGCATTTAGTGGGCTTAAAAGAGAAGCAAAGCTTTGAATGAAGATTACTTTTATAAATAAAATATCCAAAAAAGTTCAGAAATTTTATTTATTTAGGTTAATATGCCGTTTGAATTGTCAATTGTCTTGTCTAAGCTACTTTAAATAAGGGTTTAAAATTAGAAAAGTACAACATGGCATTTGAATCGATGATAAATAATAATTACTGTGGGATTCTAGCAGTAGAGCCTCATCTATTCACCAAGTATGCTTTAATTCTATCCAACATTCTGCAATATGAACTGGCCATTTAGGTTTTAGGTTTAGGTTTTATTTTGTTTGTATGCCGCCCTATTCCCGGAAGACTCAGGGCGGCTAACAATCGGAAGGGAAGGGGGGTACAAAATAAAAATAAAAAGACAGACAATTTAAAATACAACAGTAGTCATAACCGCGGATGGGGCTGGAAAATTCAACAGCCCCAGGCCTGCCGGAACAGCCAGGTCTTAGTTGCTTTGCGTAAAGCTGGAAGGGTGGTAAGGGTCCGGATCTCAACGGAGAGATCGTTCCAGAGGGCTGGAGCAGCCACAGAAAAGGCCCTCCCCTAGGGGGGTTGCCAGCCGACACTGGCCGGCAGATGGAATTCGGAGGAGGCCTAGTCTGTGGGATCTAACAGGTCTTTGGGAGGTGATTGGCAGGAGGCGGTCTCTCAAGTACCCATGTCCGATACCATGTAGGGCTTTATAAGTAACGACTAGCATCTTGAAGCGTGTCCGGAGACCAATGGGCAGCCAGTGCAGCTCGCGGAGGATAGGTGTGACGTGGGTGTACCGTGGTGCACCCACAATCACTCACGCAGCTGCATTCTGGACAAGCTGAAGTCTCCGAACACTCTTCAAGGGCAGCGTGAGAGAAAGCCTCCAAGTTAGTGGAGGTGGTGTGTGCCTGGTGTGCCATTCTGATTTTCCCCGGGTGTAAAATGCTTTAAAAATAAAGTTTAAGGCTTTTTTTGGAGGGGGTGACGGGCTAGGGGTGCAAGGATCTTGTAACTTGATAGCTTTAAGTCTTGCACATTTCAAATGCCAGAGTTCCTGAGCCAACATGACAGGAGGAGGAATTCTAGGAGTTAAAAGTCCACAAGTCTTAAAACTGTCAAGTTTGAACACCCTGGGGGAGGGTTTCTAGAAGGTTAGGGGTGCAAGGGTCTTGTAACTTGACAGCTTTAAGACTTAGGCACTTCAAATGCCAGAGTTTCTGAGCCAACATTTTGGTTGCTAAGCAAGAGCATTGTTAAGTGAGTTTCACCACATTTTACAAGTTGGCCACACCCACCTGGTCAAATGACTGCCAGGCCATGCCCACAAAACAGGCCACACCCACAGAATAGGTAGTAAAAAAAATTGAAACCCACCACTGCCCCCTGGTCACATAATCAAAATTTGGATGTTTGGCAACTAACTCTAACCATTTGCAATCTGCACTCAGATCAAGCTAAAATATTACACATATATGAAACCAAGGAATTTTAAGGAAATTCTGCTACACTGTACAATATATGTTCTCAGATGTGCTTATAAATATTAAACATTTAAATGAGCTAAGAAATTATTAATTTAATCATTGGGATATGTGACAAAACTTTTCTTTATCTCTTTTCTTTTTTCACTTACACAACAGAATACTTTTGCTGCCATTTCCTCATTAAACTGGCCAAGGATAATTCTAACATCATTTCCCTGCAAGGGAAAAAAGAAGAGATATTATTAATTATTAACATTTTCATTCGTATTACTAGAATGCTGTTATACATAGCAAAAAGCCCACACATTTTCAATTGACAAATTCCTGTGCTATATGTACACTAGGGGATGTAAATATAACAGCGAACTATTGCTAAGAAACAATAAAATTTATATGTAATGTTTTCAATTATCTGTGAAAGTGCAGTGGCTATAAATACAGACTGGTGGTCTTGCGTGATTATTACACGTGATAGAAATTATCATTATTATAATCTTTATAAAAATACTTCAAGGAAGGCTATAGGATTATATCATTAATAGATGCTCTGAAGCAGTGCGGTTTCATATTACTAATTAACCAGTAACCAACTAATAATGACGTGGGCACTAAATTTAACAGAGATGTGGAAAAGGATTATATATTCATATTTTGTTAATGATACAACGCCAGGGTAATTACATAAACCTCTTCTTATGAAACTGAATCTAAACACAGATGTAAGTGAATAGCAATAGCAGTTAGACTTATATACCGCTTCATAGGGCTTTCAGCCCTCTCTAAGCGGTTTACAGAGTCAGCATATCGCCCCCAACAACAATCCGGGTCCTCATTTTACCCACCTCGGAAGGATGGAAGGCTGAGTCAACCCTGAGCCAGTGAGATTTGAACCGCCAAACTGCAGAACTGCACTCAGCTGAAGTAGCCTGCAGTGCTGCATTTAACCACTGCGCCAAATTGTTCATAATTTGATCTATACTACAAAAAAATATTTTGCATTTGCCTACTATTGTACACTGGACTTTAAAAGTACCAAAATGAATTATTTTCTGGTGTGCAAGGAAACGGAGTACCTTTACCTCTAGTTGATCATCATGCAAATAGATAAAAGAGTATCATCAATAAAAGTTATTCCATTTTCAGAATCAGAAGAGAAAACATCAAGAATATTTCCTACAAAAAATCTAGTTATGCCTTTTCTTCTTATACATCAAATGGCAATGCAAAAGAACAGCATGTTCTGTTATTTTTTTTCTAAAATTATATATCAATAGTAATTTTAGTTTTGTAAAAAGGAAAAATTATACCCCGATGTTTCCAAGGGCAAATCAAACTTGCTTGAAAGTAATTTTCTGTTTTTCACACTAAAATTCAGTGCTTCTCTAGTACATATCAGTTATGAAATAGTTATATTTTAATAATTGAATTTTTTTTGAAATTCGTTTCAATGAATTTGTGAAAGTTTTTTGCAAAAGGCATTTTGAAAGATGTAGAAAGGCAAACAGTGAAATAAATAGATATTCAGGAAGATTTCTCCTTCATGCTATGAAATATGTTAACTTGGTCAGACTGAAATAGAATTTAGTACATGTAGCCTTCAAAAGTTACATGGCCTTGAGAAGGATACTTTAGAGCTTTTAAAGCACTTCTGGACACCTTAAAATATTGCCCTGCAGCGCCCTTCTCCACCCCCCGCACCCCCGCTTTGTGAAGTTATCGTGATTTGGGTGCTTGGCAACTGTTCGTATAATCAGTTGTCAAGCACACTGATTATGAAGTCACCATTAGCAATGTAATGTGAGAAATCAGTGCAGGGTTCCTCAGACAAGCAAGGAAGGTCTTAGAAGAAGAATTTTCAGATCCTTTGTGAAGGCATCCATAGTCACACAACAGTGGTGGGTTTCAAAAATTTTTGGAACCTACTCTGTGGGTGTGGCCTCCTTTGTGGGAGTGGCTTGCCGGCCATGTGTTCTCTCTCCCTCCCTCCCTATCATCTATCTATCTATCTATCTATCTATCTATCTATCTATCTATCATCTATCTATCATCTATCTATCTATCTATCTATCTATCTATCTATCTATCTATCTATCTATCTATCTATATATATATATATATATATATATATATATATATATATTTCCTTCCTTTTGCCTCTCTGTCCCTTTTTTCTTTTTTTCTTTCATCTCTCTCTCACTCTTTTTCTTTCTTTTTTCTTTCTTTCTTTCTTTATTTCTTCCTTTCTTTCTCTCTCTCTCTGTGTCAGTCTGTGTGTGTGTGTGTGTGTGTGTGTGTGTCTCAGTGGTGGGTTTCAAAAAAATTTGGAACCTCTTCTGTAGGTGTGGCCTGCTTTCCGGGTCCACTGGTGGAACCTCTTCTAACCGGTTCGGTAGATTTGACGAACCGGTTCTACCGAATAGGTGCAAACTGGTAGGAACCCACCTCTGTCACACACACACACATACACACACCTTGCACTCCTGGACCCTGCACTCCTTACCCGAGAAACCATGCGCTTCACAACCTGCACAATTACATAACGGCCACAACCAAGAATGCCAAGATTGCAATCGTTGAATGAAACAGTAATGTGGCAGTCATGTGATATCTTGTTTAATGGCTACTTTGTTCAATGACCAAGATATTGGGATGAATTGTAGTTGTAAACTGAGGATTACCTCTATATTTCTGAACATAGTATTATGGAGATTTGGTTCTCATAACCATTAAAAACATTAACATTCCCAGTAGCGTGCCAAGTTGGAATTGACAGTTCACAATATTATATGATTCTCTTGCCAGAACTCGCACAGATAATAATAACCCCATACAGATAGTCCTTATTTAATGATTGGTTAAGACTGGGAACAGATGCAATCCCTGGGTGAATTCCCCGAACATCTGGAGTACCACTTGAACACTATTGGCATCAGTAAAATCACACCCTATTAATTGCAAAAGATAGCTTCACCTGAAACAGCTTATATTCTGCAACACTATCTTTAAATTATATAATATTATCTGGGTATCCTTTGACTGACTGTGTGATGGACTGTAATAACATTGACTCCTTGAGGGATGATCCTGACCATTTTTTAGGGAATCCTGTTCTAGGCAGTCTTCAGAAGCAATTAAGAGTTGCTTCTGAGTGATCACAGTACTATCTTCAGAGTTATTCTGATTTCTTTTTAGTGAGTTTCTACTAAAAATAAAGCACTTTAAGTATTTCAGTTATCCTCTCTAAATAATCAGTTTGCAATTCTTTATGTGGAACAATAGGCGCAGTTTCCTATTCATTGTTACTCTAATTTATTTTAGTACTAATCCAGGTTCAGTAATACTAGCTTGATTAGGTAGTTTGATTACTCTATAAAGTTCCCGAAAATGGAGTGGGAGTTCATTATAGGAAGAGAAACCTATTCAATCTGTGTTTTTAATTTCTAATTGCAGCCGTTTCCTGTTCTTAGAAGTGTCCTGAAATTAGTACGGCTAGATTCTGGGCACTTTCTAATACTGTCAATTTTATCCTTAAAATTTAGAAACAAAGGAAAAAAAGAGGGGGGGGGAAATGTTCCAAATTGTTAAAGAAATATCAACTGGGAATGCTATTTTATTTATTGGCACGAAAAGCCATCATTTCTTCTATGTATTAAAAGATAGGAATATTAGTATTCATGTTATACTGTGTTTGGCAGTCATGCCAGAATAATAAACAAGATGTTAGGTTTTGTGAGGGCTAGAGGTTAGAGATAGTAAACAATTGTTACATTCTCTGATGACAGCCTTAAAAAAAAATGCAGAGATAACAACGCAGAGAAAGAAGCAGACAAAAAATACAGCATCTTAATATTTATGGCTCCATGTTCTAAAAAGCTTCAAATGAAAAAAAACGAGATGAGATACACTGCCATGTAAGGTTAATTTACAATTTCAAAACCACTATGAAAAGTTATCAAGTTTATCTGAGCAAATTAAAACGGCAGAAAAATACTGCCTTAAACAGAAAATGTACATTTGGTCACCGAGATTCATACATCTTGGGTTTTTCCAATAATATTCAATTTACAAAACAGATTGATATCTACGCTTTGCAGAGAAGCCCACCAAATAGATAAAAAAGTTATAAATAGCATTAAGAGTTTTGATTTGTATGCCCTATTTCTCTCTTCAGGAAAGTGTACTGGGAAATAAAGTTTCAGTCATCTGGAATAATTTCTGCTTCCTACTATGGAGACTTTATCTTTTACTTCAGGTCAATCCTTAAGGGCAATTGTGTTAAAAATGAATATTGCAAACTACCCATTTAACATCTAGATATCATATAACATTCATTATTGAAAAATTAATAGCAACAGAGACATGGACAATACAAACAGATTGAAATATATGAAAGCCAATATATAATAAAGAGATAGCTTAGACTTGTTTAACATTTATGCTTGGTTATGTGTTGATTGATGGTGTTAAAGGTATTCCAAATATTTTGGAACATGAATGTCATCATGACTGTCCTGATACTTCAACAAAATTTGGTTCCTGATATTATTTTGCAATTTTTGAAAAAAAGAAAAAAGAAATTAAATTTGTTAAATGTGCAGCACAAAAAGAATTTTTGGTCCCATTACATATAATTTTGCTGGCCAACCTGGTTATAACTTACTAATTACATTTCTGTTATTACAAAATTTAATATCAAATATAATTATTTTACATCATGACTATAATAGCAATTATCATAAATACCAAAATCTAAAAGGAAGTTTTCAAACTGAGACCTATTAAAATTGCTTATTTTAAGCTGCTGTGTTTTTTTTTTTGCTACACAATTAGTTTTTTAATTTAGCAAACTTCTGCACCTACCTTAAGCTTTTTGACACTTGTACAAGGATCATTAGAAAAACTCTCTGTATCTGATATTTCGATATCTTCACCATATAGCACTCCAGTTAGATCATTCCGTACCTATGGTAGAATGGAAAAATAACAAAATAAATGTATAGGGTTTTTTTTATATACAGAGCATTTTATTGTCTTGTATGTTAATACTTTACAAATGCACCCTGTTAACATTTAATTTAGGCATTTTATATGAAATAAAATGAAGAATGAGAGGTGGGTTTTTCACATAAGTACAGATAGTCCTCAAGTTACAACGGTTCATTCAGCAACTGTTTTATGTTCCAGTGGTGCTGAGCGAATGGTGCTTACATCTGGTTCCCAAAATTACTGCTGTCGCAGAACCTCTGGGGTCATGTGATCAACATTTGGGCATTTCACAGCAGGCCCACAAAACAGATGAAGGAGTCCTTGAATCCCCCCGCACCTGCCTACCTTCTCCCTCAATTTCTGCCCTTTGAGGCTGAAGTAGAGTCCTGGGGTCTTCAACAGTCTCACCTGCCTGCCATTGATACCCAGGGAGTCGGTTCTACCACAAAACCGCGGACGACAAAATCGCGGTTGACGAAAGCGCGTATGTGACGTCATCACAGCGCGACGAAAAAGATCGAAAAAGATCAAAAAATGTAAAAATAAAGCTAAAACCTTCCCCTAACCCCCCCAAACCTAACCCTAAACCTAACCCTAAACCTAACCCTTAACCTAACCCTAAACCTAACCCTAAACCTAACCCTTAACGTAACGAAAAACCTAACGCTAACCCTTAACCTAACGCTAAACGTAACGCTAACGCTCTAACCCTAACCCTAACCCTTAACCTAACCCTTAACCTAACCCTTACCTTTATGTCAATCGGCTTGCTGTAATTTAATTTTTATTTCAATTTTTCGATCTTTTTCGTCGCGTTGTGATGACGTCACATACGCGATTTCGTTGACCGCGCTTTTGTGGAACGCGCTTTTGACGGGTCACGAGGGAGTCAGGTGTGTGCATATGTGAAGAGGAGGCATCTCTTTGCTTTACAGAGATTCAGGCTTAGAGGGGATCAAACTGGGAAAGACTTGGATCAGGGTTGGTCCTCATCTAATGACCAGTGCAGATATGGGCTCCTACCAGTTCGCACCAGTTCGGTAGAACCGGTTCGTCAAATCTACCGAACCGGTTAGAAGAGGTTCCACCAGAAAGCAAAGCAGGCCACACCTACAGAAGAGGTTCCAAAAATTTTTGAAACCCACCACTGACACACACACACACACACAGACTCACACAGAGAGAGAAAAAGAGAAAGAAAGGAAGAAAGAAATAAAGAAAAAAAGAAAAAAAAGAAAAAGTGAGAGAGAGATGAAAGAAAAAAAGGAAAAAGGGACAGAGAGACAAAAGGAAGGAGAGAGAGAGAGAGAGAGAGAGAGAGAGAGAGAGAGAGAAAGAAAGAAAGAAAGAAAGAAAGAAAGAAAGAAAGAAAGAAAGAAAGAAAGAAAGAAAGAAAGAAAGAAAGAAAACACATGGCCGGCAAGCCACTCCCACCAGGTCACATGGCCGGTAAGCCACTCCCACCAGGTCACATGGCAGGCAAGCCACTCCCACAAAGGAGGCCACACCCATAGAGTAGGTTCGAAAAAAGTTTGAAACCCACCACTGGACCAGTGGTACTTGTGAACAATAGCAACAGGGAGTGCTTAATGTTGCTAAGAGATGCAATTACATGACATTGTGCATTATTGCCAAATCATTTAGCAACAGAAATTCCATTCCCAATTATCATTAGAACTGAAGGACTAACTGCAGAAGTAAGATCCATTATTTAGTTACTATTGTGCAAACAAATAATTGTAAGCTGTTGAAAGTTATTCCATACAACTGTATTACATTGCTTCAATCTGTAAATCCCAGATAAATTCTACATTAACTTTAAAACACAAGCTATGGACTGGAAACAACTAAATGCTGAATATTATCACTGAATATATGATGTATAATTTTCACACATTTTTCTTCATTAATGCATTCAAAACGTCCCACCAATACTTTAAATTGTATTGCATTTAATTTTCAACGGAAACCTGTTAATTAACTATCTTATATTTTGGAAACAAAGTATATTAGATTCAGCTTCATTATAAAATTATTTGTGTATGTCTATTTTCCATATAAAAGCAATTTCTTATTTTGTGAAAGTTCAGAAAAAAATGAAATTATAATAAACTAGACTAGAACCAAATCTATACTGTAATTAATGAGATTTAAGTTATACCGTGTTTCTCCAAAAATAAGACAGGGTCTTAGTTTCTTTGACTCCTGAAATATAGCCTAGGCCTTATTATCAGGGGGATGGGTTATTGTTTTGGGGTTGCTGGGCTCCCGAAGAACCGGGCACAGCCTCAGGGGCGAATAGCTGTGTTGCACTGTTGCAGTAGCACAACACGGCAGCCATTAGGTGACCAAGCTCACAAGCAGCTGCCTGGCGACCTCTCCAGCTGGATAGAGTGCCACTCATCAACCCAGTGGTATCTCAAAGGCACCAAGCCGTGGGAGCCAGGTGGGGGAACAGGTGCTCACGCGGCTTGGCACCTTCGGGATATTGCTGGGTCGGTAAGTGGTGCTCTGCCCAACTGGAGAGGGGGATTGTGCAAGCTCCTGTTCCATCCTCTGCTTGCATGCCTCCCAGCCTCACCACAACCTGGGCCACCTCTCCCTGGAGGGCCAGGGCACCACCGCTACCACTGCTGTGGCCATTCCAGCACTAAGGATGGCTTTTTCTGTGGCTTCCAAACCCTGGAAGTCTGCTGCTGAGTCTTTCGGCAGCCGGGGCAAAGAGTCTTCCAGCAGCCGGCCCAAAACCATAGAGCGCACTCCCAGAGTGATCAGTGCCAGAAGACAGAGAGAGAAATACAGTAGGTAGGTAGGGAGAGAGAGAGAGAGTAGTTAGGTAGGTAGGTAGGTAGGTAGATAAAGGGATAGAAAGAGAGAAATAGAGAGAGAGTATCAGTAGGTAGGTAGAGGGATAGAGAGAGAGAAGTAGAAAGAGATAGAGAGAGAGAGAAATACGGTAGATAGGTAGGGAGAGAGCGAGTATGTAGTTGATAGGTAGAGGGATAGAGAGAGAGAAATAGAGAGAGGGAAATGCAGTAGATAGGTAGAGAGAGAGTAGGTAAGTAGGTAGGTAGGTAGGTAGGTAGGTAGGTAGGTAGGTAGGTAGGTAGGTAGATAAAGGGATAGAGAGAGAGAGAAATATAGTAGGTAGGTAGGGAAAGAGAGAGAGTGTAGGTAGGTAGGTAGGTAGCGGGATAGAGAGAGAGGAGAGAGAGAGAGAGAAAAATACAGTAGATAGGTAGGTGTTTCTGCTGGCACAGCACTTGATCAATGTAATTCTCATCAATCAGTTAAAGAGCTTTCCAAAAGGAAAAAAAAGTTTTTGCATTCTGCAAACCTCCCCAAAATGGCCCGTTTTTCACAAAAACAGCCCCGTATTTTTTCAAAATAAAGGCATGAATAGCCTTGGGAGGGGGCTTGTAGAGCACTCCTGGGGGGTGGGGGGCCCAAAAACGAGCAGAAAATGGCCCATTTTTCAGGAAAACGGGCCTGGTTTTTGTCAAAAAGATTGCATGCATAGCCTTATGGAGGCTTAGAGAGTGCTGCTGGGGGCTGGGGGGGCAAAAAATGGCCTGTTTTTTGCTCATTTCTGCCCTCCCCAGCCCTCAGGAGCTCTCTGAAAGCCTCCATAAGGCTATGCACGGCCATTTTGGTGAAAGGGCGGGGCTTCAGTAGGCAAAAAATGCTGTATTCAATGTATAAGACGCACCTGGATTTTCAGCCTCTTTTTTGAGGAAAAAAGGTGCGTCTTATACTCCAAAAAATACACTAAGTACAGTATGGGACTATCTGTCTTTGATTATATTAGGTTATTCCACATGCTGTTTCAGGCTTAGCATTTTCCACGTCTCTTCCTTGTTCTATAATGGTGAGATCTAGGAAGTGTGTTGTTTCTACAGCAGCATCTCTTCTTTGGGATGATCTTTGCCCTCAAATTTGATGGAATCCAATGCTAATCCTCTTGGAATCCTCCAATCCTCTTGGAAGGCTTGGTCAAAAACTTGGTTTTCTCCCTGTCAATTTGGATTTGGTAGTTATACGTTCTTGCCGTCAGTGGTATTTATTGGATTTTATGAACATATGTTTTGCCTTATCTCCATTATTATTGATTATGTTATATTATTTTAATACAATGAAACCCTTCCAGAATCACTGGTGATTTATATTGTTGTTGTTTGTTTGTTTGTTTATTAGTTTTGTATGCTGCCCACTCCCGAAGGACTCCGGGCGGCTCACAATAAACAGGGAAAGGGAAATAAATAAGACAATACAAAGAATTTAAAAATGCACAACATTCACAATTGAGGCGGGGCTGGATATTTCAACAGCCCCCAGCCTGTCGGAACAGCCAGGACTTGGTAGCTTTACGGAAGGCCAGGAGGGTAGTAAGGGTCCATGGGGAGCTCATTCCAGAGGGCCGGCGCAGCAACAGAGAAGGCTCTCCCCCGGCGGAGTCGCCAGCCGACATTGGCTGGCTGCTGGAACCCGGAGAAGGCCAAGCCTGTGAGATCGAATTGGTCTTTGGGAGGTAATTGGCAGGAGGCGGTCTCTCAGGTACCCAGGTCCGATGATAGTCATATAGATAGTCATACTGTGTTTCCCTAAAAATATGACATGTCCTGAAAATAAGGAGGAGCCGGGAGGGCAAAGGCGCTCGTGTGGCTTCGGGATACTGCTAGGTCGGTGAGTGGTACTCTGCCCAGCTGGAGAGGGGGGGTTGCCAGGCAGCTGCTGTCTTGTGAGCTGGCTCCTGAAGAGCCGGGCACAGCCTCAGGGGCAAATGGCAGCAGTGCAACACAGCAGCCATATTGAAGCAACAAGGGTGCAGCAAAGATATTCAAATGTTGTGATATATTTATGTGTTGAATTGTAAATAATTTTAATTTTAGGATGGGAGAATTAAAACCATATTTTTCAGATTATAAGATGCACCGGAGTATAAGACGCATCATAATTTTGAAGAGGTAATTTTTTTAAAAAAAAGGTTTTTGCACTGTGCAAGCTTCCCAAACTTTCTGCACACCTTGTTTTTTTGGGGGGAAAGGGGATGTAGAGCTTTGGGAGGCCGAGGTGGCGCAGTGGTTAGAGTGCAGTACTGCAGGCCACTTCAGCTGACTGCTATCTGCAGTTTGGCGGTTCAAATCTCACCGGCTCAAGGTTGACTCAGCCTTCCATCCTTCTGAGGTGGGTGAAATGAGGACCCAGACTGTGGGAGGCAATATGCTTACTCTTTAAACCGCTTAGAGAGGGCTAAAAGCCCTATGAAGCGGTATATAAGTCTAACTGCTATTGCTATTGCCAACTATACCTTCCTATGCTTTACCAGTTGATGTAGTCATGTAACTAAGTCTTTGACGGTTAGCCCTTACAATAAATAAAAACCTTGAAGTCTCTAAAGATATATATATATAAGTCTAACTGCTATTGCTATTGCTTAGAGTGCTCCTAGGGGCTGGGGGGGGGCAAAAATGAGCAAAAACTGGGCCATTTTTGCAAAAAAAGGGAGCATGCAGAGGGTTTGGGAGGCTTGTAAAGTGCTCCTGGGGGCTGGGGAGGAAATGAACAAAAATGGCCCGGTTTTGCTCATTTTTGCCCTCCCCAGCCCACAGGAGCACTTTGCAAGCCTCCCAAACCCTCTTCACGTCCATTTTTGCAAAGGGGGCGGGGTTTCAGTAAGCAAAAAATGCTGTATTCAGTGTATAAGACGCACCCAGATTTTCACCCTCTTTTTTGAGGGAAAAAGGTGCGTCTTATATTCCAAAAAAATACACTATATAAGAAGAGATCTCTTATATATCGCGGGGCCTGTAACTACTTTTTCAGTTATTTATCCACTAATCTTTTCATTGTTATGTTCTGCATCTTTTTCCTCCCAGTCTTTCTTAACCAGTTTTGGCTCGATGCCACTGGATTTGATTTCATTATTTATTCCTAAAACATCAAAATAAGAGAAATTATCACAGCTTGTAACATGACCCCATAAAGAAATTTGACAAGATACATTTTAGGGAAAAACAACAACTCATCAGGCCTTTTTAGTTGGGTCAGGCAAGAGAACCACTCATATATCATCTTGGTTGCATTAGCCAGAACTGAAATGTCTCTGAGTGTGCCTGTTTATAACCTATTGTTTCTACATGCCTCATTAAATAAAATTTACCAGGAGGAAAACATTCCTTCAAAGCAGTTAGGGGTGAAGACCCTGTCACAAGGCATACTATTGCATGTCTTCCTAATGACACAAGTCAATCAAACAAAACAAAAGATAAAAATAATGTGCGGACATATATACATACTCTGGTCATAAAAAGAGAGAAAGGGATTTGCAGAAATGTAACCATTTATTCTCTTAAAACTCCATTACTGTGTTCATCTAAGTAAGATTTAAAGGCATATGTGTGGGCTTCGATTTAAATATAAAGATTTAGCATTTATACATTTGCATGTATTGTTCAAGTCTTTTAATTCTTTACATTACTTCAATGTTTTACTTTTTTAGAATATTTTTCATCCTTTTTGTTAATGTCTTATTGAAGTGCATTTGCTAATATGGGTATTGGGTAACTCTCATATCTAAACCAGTAGTCCCCAATTCATCAGAACTCATAGTAAGCTTCTCGTGTGATGTAACTCATATTGCTATGAGGCCAATCCAAAGAACATCCTGCATATTTTGGGAACATTATCAAGGGCCACTTTGGGTGATGTACTGCCCGCTAAACCTGGCAACTACATTTTGGAAAAAGTGCCCAAAGGGTATTGTAGAAAAAATCAATATAAAGGTCAAGACAGTGTGATCAAAGTTTCATGTTCTGTCCTAAAATGTGTTGAGCTTCAACTGTACCACTGGGATTGTCATCTTGATTTAAAAAAAAAACCCTCATGGCCTGTGAATATGACTGACTCTAGAAATAATTAGCTTCTGTTGTGGCCCAGCAGGAGCCGTTGGAGCTGCCACCAGACTCCGAAAGCAAGGGGCCCTATGAGTCGGCTCTGGAGGAGGTGGAGGACCCTGGACAGGGTTCCGACTCTGAGCAGGGCGCAGAGAGGCTGGTTGGCCACCAGGAGGCACCTGAGCCTTGGACCAGTGGGGAGGAGACAAGGGAGAGTGAGCTGGAGGCCAGTAGTGAGTTGTTCCTGGATGCACGCCATCGAAGAGCTAATAGGCGTCAGGAACAATTACGCAATTACAGGAGGTGATTGTATTCAGCTGGTGGTCATTAGGGTCCTCTCCAGACTATAAAAAGCTACTTGTGCACACGGCCCTCTTTGCAGAAGTCAACGCAGGATTGAATGTCGGAGGACATTACTGTGAGCTTGGCAGGCTGGATTGCTGCCAAGCCTTATCTGTGTTTATTGCTGCCTGAGTTTGTCTGAGTTGCTGCCAAGATCCTTATCTGTTTGTTCTGCTTGGCTTTCAGCCACCGAGGTTTTGGTGCCTTGCTATTAAAGGACATTCCAGTTAAGCTTGTCTCAGCATTCGTTACTGGACGGAGGAGGGGGTCAGAACAGGTTCAGAACATAAAATGCCACAAATAAGTAGCAATCAATAACTTATAATGTAACTTTGCATGATCATATACAAATTTAGAAGTTGCATTTATTTGGCTTCTTTCACTATAAGCACTTAAGGCAATTAAAACAAAATTAACCCACTACGAATAATGAACTTAGGAAAACAATACATTAAAACTAATATAAAATTATAGTTCACATAGCCTTAATATTATACATCATGTACTAAATTATAATAAATTCTTCCACTTATTGATAACAGAAAGCTGAAGTACAGGCAGTCCTCAGTTAGTGCTGTTCAAAGTTACAGTGGTATTGAAAAAAGTCACATGACCGTTTTTCACACTTATGACTAAGTGTGGTATCCCTGAAGTCATGTGATCCCTTTTGATAAGCAACGTCCATTGATTCACACACACACACACATTTATATGTGGATTTAAATATACAAGATTGTATTCTTTCCTTTTGCTATAAGAGTATCTCTTTTATTAATTGATAGGTATAGCCAGGAAATGGAAAGGGCTTGGTTGTTTCAGTGCTTACCAAGTTGACTATGAATCAGTGGTGGGTTTCAAAAAAATTTTCGAACCTACTCTGTGGGTGTGGCCTCCTTTGTGGGAGTGGCTTGCCGACCATGTGACCTGGTGGGAGTGGTTTAAAATTATCCCCCCCCCTCTTCTTTTATAATTTCATAAATTCTTTTTCTTTTTTTTAGTTAATAAAAAAGAAAACAATGTCTCAAATATCACTACTTTGTAACTTTAGTTCTAAGCGATCACAAATCTCCTGTACAACAATCTCCAGAAACTTTACGAACAGAAAGGAATTGAGATATAGAATCAAAAGAAGATGTTATATTTAATAAATTATAATATCAGACTAAATCCTATTTGTTCAACTTCCTGCAGAATAGAAAAGCCTTAGGTGGTAGCTGCAGCCTTCCAAGTGTGTGGTGAATCAATTGTAATGCCATCACCTTTACACTGTCTTTCTCTTAGCATTTCTCTGCATTTTGCAAGGGAGTCCCAATAGTAATTCCGTATCTTTCCATTTATCATTGCTGTATTGTTCGAATTATACTGTCTAGAGTGCCACAGTTTGGCTCATTTTCTCATTTGCAATATTTGCTGTTAGATCAATAGATCCAGATAAGTTTCCAGGTGAATGTGCAATGCTGCCTTAGCCGCCTTATTTTCTTCTCCAAATCTTCAAAGATTTTGCTATTGGTGATGTGAGCAGCAGTAATACTCATATCTCCAATAGCAAACCCTTTGAAGATTTGGAGAAGAAAATAAGACAGCTAACAGCATAAGTGCGTAAATGGAATACCTAGCCTATTATTAGGAAAATGGCAGTCACCAGATACACTCACAAGTACTGACAAAAGAGAAAAATGATTTCTTTTGAACACAGAACAAACTGTCAGAATCCAGAGGTACTGCTAAACCAGGGTGTCAAATGCAATTTCATTGAGGGCCATGGCCACATCAGGGCTTGGCTGGCCTCGGGGGGGGGGGGGGGCACACAGAAGTGGCTGACTGGCAGGGACGTGCAGTCAGGGGAAGGCAGAGCCTCACCACTGTCATCATGAAAAGAAAAAAAATGTAAAAGGAAAAAGACTGAGCTAGTTGCTGTCAGAGTCACAGTGGATGACTCTGCTTAGTGCTTAACTGTTTAAAAAAGCCTCTTAAAAAGTGCCCTCTACAGGAAGAGGCGGGAGAACGACGTGCCTCATCTAGTCTGGTGTTTTATGATCACTCGAGCAGAGTTAAGCAAGGGTTAAAAGCCGAAAAATTCCTGACGTAGATGAGGCACGTCGTTCTCCTGCCTCCTGTAGAGGGCGTTTTTTAAGAGCCTTTTTTAAACAGTTAAGCAGAGTCATCCACACGGTGACTCTGGCAGCAACTAGCTTAGCCTGACCTCAGCTCTTGCCTTTTTCCTTTTATGTTTTTTTTTCTTTTCATGATGGCAGGCAAGAGCAGAGTTGAAATCCTCTCTGAAACAGCTGGAAAAGGTACGTAATTGCATGCAGAGCTACGTTGCCTTTTAACACACACACACACCCCTGGATAAAACTATATAAGCCCAGCTTCACTGATTACAAGTTTGAAAAGGCAACGTGCCTCCACCTGCAATCAAAGGCTTGGATCGGAAGGCAGCAGGGGAAGTGGGGGGGGGATGGCAGAGGAGCTGCTTTCAAGCCTTTGGAAAATATATCCAATCCAACTTCTGTGTTTGTGTTCGTTTGAGATTGAGTGAGAGTGGGAACCAACTTCTCTGTGTGCGTGTGTCTGTTTGAGAGAGGGGGGAGGGAGGGAGAAAGGGAGGAAGGACGGGGAGGGAGAAGAAAAAGAATGAAGGAAAACTTTTGAGAAAAACAAATGCTGTCGCTTTAAATCGGAACTGAGCATGCCTGGCTGTGGAATTCTGGGAGTTGAAGTCCACAAGTCTAAAAAAATTTGGAACCCCTGTGTCAGTGCCTCACCAGCCATAAACCTCACCGCACGTCACTGCTGACTGTGTAGGCATGGCCAGATTGACACCACTCCTCAAACTGCTGGCATGTTTCCTCTTTGCATTCGGTAGACCAGGCTGAAGCTACTTTTGACTGATCTTTCCTGTTTGCATTGAGTAGACCAGGACGGCCCCACGGCTGGAACCTCTTCTATAGAAGAGGTTAGAACTGGCAGGAACCCACCCCTGATCCTCATGTACTAACTTTGAAAATGTAACTTCTAGGCAAAGGTGGGCACATTTTATTGCTTCTAACCTCTTAAGATCTACAATATGAAAAATTAATCATCACAATGATTAAATAAATATATAGAAGGTAATAAAGGCAACCACTTATTAAGTGTCTAATTTCCTTCTAGAAGAATGTCTATATCTTTAGACCTGATCAAGCCCTATCCAGCCTGCGCTGAACTGGAGGCAGCTGTTTTTGTTATGTTGTTATTCTTCTTGTGACAGGCAACTTATCCTGAACTATCTCAGAAGTGAAACTGGTATTGTTTGAAAACACCAAGGGGAAGCAGCATATAGAACACAACTTCTGCATATTTTAGTCAGGTTTTTAAAAGTGGTACAATGGTCAGTTTGTTTGTTGGAAGGTCGTTGCCAAGGATAAACAATCTTTTTCTTTAGTACTTGTTAAGTCTGCCAAAATCTGAAGAAATTCCCCTTTTTCCCCTTATCATGCGTAAAAGATGTTTAGTTCAAGAGAAAAAAATTAAAATTAATCCCCCAAACTCAAATACAAAGTAAACAATGAGGGCAAGAGGACTGAAATATTTCAGCACTGCAAGATTTAAGTTGAGTCTTAAATCTTATTGCATTTCAAAGTACTTCCAAAATTCATTGAAAACATTTTGGAGAATCCTGAGCACAAAGTTCCGGCGCTTTGTTTTATAAATACCAGAGAGGAACCAATGACTGGACTAAAAGAAGCATTCAGCTACTTAAAGAACATTTGAAATGACATCCTGTACTTTATAAATGCTTCCAGTAAAAGGCTGCAGTTAATAGAAAGAAATCTACTAGCAGCTAACAACCAGAATGTGATTAAATGATTTAGAGGAAATGAATCCTCTATAAGAGATTCTAAAGAGGGATCATATAACATGTATTTAAGTAATGGTCATATTTCAGGTGCTGGTGTAGAATAACGGGTAAATTAATATGGGAATGAAACCAATGACATATTCAAGCTAAGGTGGGCAAGACAAAAAATAGAGCAAAAGCTAGGACCAAATAGTTACCTATCTAGTGAATGCTAAATATTTTATCAAATATATTTGAAACTGAACTTTGCGGTTATTGTTCTGACCCTTTGTAAAATGCACAAATATAGCAGTGATAGTAGCAGAATAACATATGAAGCGCTTATGAATAATGTATGAATATACGAATACGAAAGGATGCAAATGGACAGGCTTCTCCTAAATGGAACTGCTCTTACAGTAAGTGTAAACCTGCAGAAAGATATCTGCATTCTAGTTTGAACTTCCAGTGAAAACATGCACAAATGCATAACCTAAACGTAGTACATAAAATTATCTACTGCAATGTTCTACCTGTCAATGACTACTTCAGCTTCAGCCACAATAATACATGAGCACACAATAGTGTTGTGGCCCAGCTGGAGCCGCTGGAGCTGCCACAAGACTCTGACAGTGATTGGCCCTATGAGTTGGCTCTGGAGGATGTGGAGGACCCTGGACAGGGTTCCAACTCCGAGCAGGGCGCAGAGAGGCTGGTTGGCCACAAGGAGGTGCCTGAGCCTTGGACCAGTGGGGAGGAGACAAGGGAGAGTGATCCGGACACCAGCAGTGAGTTGTTCCTGGATGCCCAGCACCGAAGAGCTAATAAGCGACAGGAACAGTTGCGCAAGTACAGGAGGTAATTGCACTCAGCTGGTGGTCATTAGGCTCCTCTCCAGACTATAATAAGGACTGCTTGTGCACACGCCCCTCTTGCAGAAGTCAACGCAGGAACTAATGTTGGAGAACAGAATTGTGAGCTTGGCAGGCTGGATTGTGTTGGATTGCTGCCACAGCTTATCTGTGCCGGTTTGCTGCCAAGGACCTGTCTGTCTGTTAATAAATTCTGGAAAGTATCTTTGACTCAGAGTGTGTTGGTGTGGGGAGAGGGGGGTCAGAACACAATAGATACAAACTTAAGGGAAACTGTACAAAACTCGACTGCAGAAAATACAACTTCAGCAACAGAGTGATCAATGACGAGAATGCACTACCTGACACTGTGGTTTCCTCCCTAAACCTCCACAACTTTAACCTTAGACTGTCTATGTCGACCTCATTCCATTCCTTAAGAACTCTGTAAAGGGGTGCATAATTGCATCAACGTGCCTACCATCCCTGTCCTAACAACCCCATTTATTCGTATCCATTTCATGTATTCATAAACTTGTATATATTTATATCTATTATCTGTTTTCTGAGGTTTTCGCGGGTGTTAGTATGTAGGTCTTTGGTTATTCGGGTTTTCTCCCGCGTAAAATGGGAAGTGTCTTGGCGACGTTTCGACGAAGTCTCATTCGTCATCTTCAGCATTGCTCCTGGAAGCACGAAGCCTGAAGATGACGAATGAGACTTCGTCGAAACGTCGCCAAGACACTTCCAATTTTACGCGGGAGAAAACCCGAATAACCAAAGACCTACATATCTATTATATATATTCCTTGTTGGGAATCTAGCTGATGAGAGCTAAATAGCTTGAAATAGATCTATACTAGTCTCCCTTTATTTATTTATCAGCATAAATATAACAAATGTAACAAAAAGGCAACAGTAAAAATATTGGGTTTCTGTCTGGATGGTCTCTTGTGACGAGCCGAAGGACAGAGAGTGGAAGTGTGACCTTCCTCCCATATTTGGGCATACCAGGGTTTGTGACTTTAAATATATACCTCTCACCCTGGCTGGCTGATAAGGAGTCGAGCCTTGTAGCTCAATGATTAACACATCTGCCTAAGAGGCAATAGAGCACAGGTTCGATTCCCAACAAGGGTGTGGCTAGCTGATGAGAGCTAAATAGCTTGAAATAGATCTATACTAGTCTCCCTTTATTTATTTATCAGCATAAATATAACATATATATATATATATATATATATATATATATATATATATATATATATATATATATATATATATATATATATATATATATATATATATATATATATATATATATATATATATATATATATATATATAATCTTGATAAAACAAATAAAATAAAACAAATAAATAACATTGGTACCAATTCAAGATATATAATCAGTCTAACAATTACAGCTTTAGGAAAAAATCATTATTACAATTTGACCTTTCTTCCTTTCTGAATTACGCATAATCCTTCATTTCACATAATCTACATAGTGAATTATCCTAGGCTGGTCCCCTGTACATGAATACAATGTTCAGCATCTATGATCTCAAAAACAATCCAATAACCACCATCTCTTGAAACAAGAAAATGGCCTTTATATTTAGGAACAGGATTTTTAGTTTGAAAGCAGAAATGCAGCTTCTTGATTAGTGCAATCAGAGAAATCCAGATGGGATGAGGCGCGAGTATTTTGGCCCAGTTTATCTTTTTTTAACCATGCAGGGGAATGCTAAGGAAAGAAATTGATGTGTGTCATCTTCCAAAGACCTCATTACACTATCCTTTTCACCATATTTGCATAGGTTTTATCTGAAAATTCTGCTGCTAAATTTTGAAGGTACAATTTTGACCTGTTTCCCAGGGGTTTATACCTTGAAACATCGTACTCCTATTTCAGTGGTGGGATTCAAATAATTTAACAACCGGTTCTCTGCCCTAATGACCATCTGGGTAGGTGGGGCTCGGTGGTCATGTGACTGGGTGGGCTTGGCCAACTCAAGGTCACTCAGGTCGATGGGCGCTTCGCATTAGCTGTTACAATGTAATAAGGGATAACCGGAGAGGCAGTTTCTGTAAGCACGTCAATAAAGATTAGGCTAGAAACAACACTAGAATGTTTCCTTCCTGCCTTCCTTACAGGATTAGCCCTGTAAAGTGGGAAAAAACAAAAGGAGATTTCTTCCAACAATCAGTTCTCTGAACTACTTAGAAAGTTACCAACCGGTTCTCCCGGATAGGTGAGAACTGGCTGAATCCCACCACTGTCCTATTTCCACGCTTATTTTCTTGAAAGTTTAGATTTTATTTTGGGAACTGAGTTTTGCTGGTATGATCTTGAGGTGCTCTGATTGCCACAGTTGGGGTGCCGGAAATTGGATACAGAAGAATTTATTATCTTTCTCACCAAATGTACGGGTAGTTCTCAACCTAACAACCATTCATTTAGTGGGCATTCAAAGTTATAATGGCACTGAAAAAAAGTGACGTATGACTGTTTTTAATACTTATGCATCCCTGTTGTGGCCCAGCAGGAGCCGTTGGAGCTGCCACCAGACTCCGACAGCAAGGGGCCCTCTGAGTCGGTTCTGGAGGAAGTGGAGGACCCTGGACAGGGTTCCGACTCCAAGCAGGGCGCAGAGAGGCTGGTTGGCCACCAGGAGGTGCCTGAGCCTTGGACCAGTGGGGAGGAGACAAGGGAGTGTGATCCGGACGTTATGCATTGGAGTAGTGGGGAGGAGCCAAGGGAGTTGTTCCTGGATGCCCGGCAACGAAGAGCTAATAGGCGTAAGGAACAGTTGTGCAGATAATTGCACTCAGCTGGTGGTAATTAGGCTCCTCTCAAGACTATAAAAGGAATGATTGTGCACACGCCTGTTGCAGGAGTCAATGTATTCACTAGAGCTGGAGAACTTTCGTGGTTAGCTTGTCTGTGCTGGATTGCTGCCAATGCCTGGACTGTGCTGGATTGCTGCCAAGGTCCTGTCTGTGTATTAATAAATCCTTGAAGTATCTTTGTCTCAGCGTGCTTTGGTGTAGAACGAGGGGGGTCAGAACACATTCCCATGGTCATGCTACCAAAATCGGATGGATGCTTGGCAAGTGGCCCGTATTTATGAAGGCACCAGTGTCTCTGGGTCTTGTGATCATTTTTTGTGACCTTCTGACAAGCAATGTCAATAGGGAAGCCAGATTCACTTAACAACCCTGTTACTAATTTAACAACGGCAGTGATTCACTTAACAACTGTTGCAAGCAAGGTCATAAACTGAGGCAAAACTTACTTAACAGCTATCTTGCTTAGCAACGGAAGTTTTGGGCACAGTTGTCATCATAAGCCGAGGACTAGCTACAAAGTCATTCCACAAATGAGTACTGTTGAATGAATACTTTTGTCTGCTGAGCTTGCACTTTAAACAAAGTTGCTGTCTACCTTACTGAATTGCTACAACAAAATCAAAATGTTAATAATATTAATTTCAAAAATTGCATAACTGCTCTAAAAAATCAACCACAACAGCTAATACACTAAAAAAATAAAAATGTAACTGTACTCAACAAAAGTAAACAGAGATAAAAATGGTAGAAAAAAATATCAGAAAAATATGGCATGCACCAGAGGTGGGTTCCTACCAGTTCGCACCAGTTCGGTAGAACCGGTTCGTCAAATCTACTGAACTGGTTAGAAGAGGTTGCGCCAGAAAGCAGGCCACACCTACAGAAAAGGTTCCAAAAATTTTTGAAACCCACCACTGACACAGAGAGACAGACAGACAGACAGACAGACACACAGACAGACACACAGAGAGAGAAAGAGAAAGGAAGAAAGAAATAAAGAAAAAAAGAAAAAAAGAAAGAAAAAGTGAGAGAGAGATGAAAGAAAAAAAGGAAAAAGGGACAGAGAGACAAAAGGAAGGAGAGAGAGAGAGAGAGAACACATGGCTGGCAAGCCACTCCCACCAGGTCACATGGCTGGCAAGCCACTCCCACAAAAGAGGCCACACCCACAGAGTAGGTTCGAAACATTTTTGAAACCCACCACTGGCATAGCAGTTAGACTTATATACCGCTTCATAGGGCTTTCAGCCCTCTCTAAGCGGTTTACAGAGTCAGCATATTGCCCCCAACACCAATCCGGGTCCTCATTTTACCCACCTCGGAAGGAAGGAAGGTTGAGTCAACCCTGAGCCGGTGAGATTTGAACAGCCGAACTGCAGAACTGCAGTCAGCTGAAGTAGCCTGCAGTGCTGCATTTAATCACTGCGCCACCTTGGCTCTTACAAATGAGCCATTCAGCAAATAATAGTTAAACAAAATACTTAAAAGATACTGTATTACACGAGCCCAGTCTTTACAACAAAAGATCTATTGCATAACATGAACTACAAACAAAAAAAGACAGATTTACTAAGAAACTTGTTGCCAGTAAATTAAGATGAGTTGTTTTCTTGTTTTGCTTTGCTTTCTGAACCTATTTCCAGTTTCTGGCTGTGCTGCAATCAGTTTGGGTTCTAAATCAAGTCTCATTTTCTTCCTTCACACATCTCATAAGTGGGAATAACATTTGTGCAGCTTCAAGTGAGGCCTTCAGTGAGACTCAGGATCTTTTCCACAATCTTCAAATTAAACCCTTGGGGGTGCATAAGAAGGCCAATTACCTCCCCACAGAAAGACCCTTACCTGGCTAAACTTTGTAAATATCTTTGCAAGCATAGTCAAAGATACAGATACAAACAAATGAAGCAATATACGGATTGGCCTTTGTTCCCTCTGCTATTTAATACTCAAACTATATATTGGATACAGGAATAAGCAATAATAAGCAAAGACATGCCTGGGGCTGGGGCTTTTATGATGTTTTGTCTATGAAATAGATCTTGCACATATTTTTCTGGGATCACCAATGGAGGGGCAACCCAGAGGAATGGAAATAGGTCTAGGAGATTTGGCTATTGTTGATGTATCTGAGATGCGGAAGGCAGCAATAATTGACTATGATCTCCTCTCAAATCTACAGTAAAACATATTCAGTTCATCTGCCAGTTGCTGATTCTCTTCAGTAAGAGAAAGAGATTTGCTGTAGCTAGTGACATTCTTCAAGCTTTCCAGAGGTGGGTTCCTACCAGTTCGCACCTATTCGGTAGAACCGGTTTGTCAAATCTACCGAACCGGTTAGAAGAGATTCTACCAGTGGACCCGGAAAGCAGGCCACACCTACAGAAGAGGTTCCAAAAATTTTTGAAACCCACCACTGGTCCTTGGATATGATTATTCTACACTGTCATGCTCATATTCATAAAACTCAGTGCCTCTGTGAAAGGTAAGGATGACTACTGCGTTTGTGGTGCAATCAGAACATTGCGTGTGTTGAAGTTGTTTTAACGCAAACCAAAGATGCCTTTTAAAAAAAAACAAGTTTACATCCTATTCTTATGCATGCCAGTGCTGTGTGTGAGATCATTTAAGGTGGTTCTGACAAGTGTCGTCGGCATCTTCATATCCGGTCACATGGGCGGCAAGCCACTCCCATCCGGTCACATGGGCAGGAAGCCACTCCCACAAAGGAGGCCACGCCCACAGAGTAGGTTCGAACAATTTTTGAAACCCACCACTGAGGCTTTCCCACACATTTGCTGGTTCATTTGCTTAGAATTGATTCCTCAGCTTTTCAGAGTAGCTTCTCTTTGCTGCCCTGATCTCTAGACATAATAGGAAGGGACCTCAGAGGTCTTCTAGTTCAACCCCTTGCCGGAGCAGGAAACTCTACATCATTTCAGACAAATTGTTGTTCAATCTCTTTTTGAAAACCTTCAGTGATGGAGCATCCACAACTTCTGAAGGCAAGCTATTCCATTGGTTGATTGCTCTCCTCATTAAGAAATTTCTTCTAAGTTGCTTCTCTCCTTGGTTAGTTTCTTTTAATATCTCTTATCAATATCTTCTCCCTTGTTAATGTATTACTGGTATGATTGTATAGCACCCTGTCTGTATTCCTGTAGGCTTCCTCTGTGACACAACATAGTTGTTGTGTTGTAGAGCCGAGGTGGCACAGTGGTTAGAGTGCAGTACTGCAGGCCACTTCAGCTAACTGCTAACTGTTCAAATCTCACTGGCTCAGGGTTGACTCAGCCTTCCATCCTTCCGAGGTGGGTGAAATGAGGACCCGGATTGTTGTGGGTAATATGCTGACTCTGTAAACTGCTTAGAGAGGGCTGAAAGCCCTATGAAGCGGTATATAAGTCGAACTGCTATTGCTATTGCTATTGCTATCGCTTGAACTTAGCTGTGAACCAAGGTTTATTATTACTGTATATGCACAAACTTTGAGCTGTAAGCCATAATCATCACAATTATGACAAATCATAGCTTGAACTATCTTGCTTTGCATGTAATGAGTCTATCTCATATATTCGTTTCACCTTTTAAGTTGCATTACTGAAATAAATGAACTTTTGCACGATGTTCTAATTTTTCGAGTTTCACCTGCATGTACATCCACAATTCAGTTCGTTCCGATGCAGCACAAGCAGTGTGATGTTTAAGCAATTTTTTTTAAAAAAAGAATTGTTTAGACCTTGGCAAGTGGGATTACAGTTCATTACAATTGGTAACACCTGAGCATTTGTTTATTTCTCCCAGGAAGTGAAAAATTGCAGAAGAGAGACTATGGTGGAAAAAATAGAACATAGGCTATTTATAGAACACAGAATAAAACATAGAATGTAGGCTGGAGATTCTAAAGGAAATAGGATATAATGTAGGAAATTTTATCAAACTACCTCATTTTTAGCTGTGAAGAGTATGCTATGGTAGAAATTTTAAAAGATGAGGGTGACACATGATGGCAGAAGTTCTGAGGTATAAATATTCCTCTTCCTTTATACAGACTAATTGGAACACAAGCAGTTTAAGAAATATTATCCAACATATTTAATTTTGACCAGTGTGTGCATCTTTATTTCTTTTAAGATTTCCAGATAATAGCAGTCTTTGTTCATATATTGACCACATGAAATATACTCCAGTAATTATTGGATCCAATTGAGTATTAATAATATTCATTCTTGGCACTCAAAAATGAGGCTGAATATGACAATATATTAATACAAAAATTCTACATGATAAGCCCGTAGTCTGAAAAACTATAAACTGAAAGGTAAATAGGAATTTAATCAGAACCAGAATTTAATTAGAATATCATTATCAATAGCAATAGCAGTTAGACTTATATACCGCTTCATAGGGCTTTCAGCCCTCTCAAAGCGGTTTACAGAGTCAGCATATCGCCCCTACAGTCTGGGTCCTCATTTTACCCACCTCGGAAGGATGGAAGGCTGAGTCAACCCTGAGCCGGTGAGATTTGAACCGCCGAACTGCAGTTAGCAGTCAGCTGAAGTGGCTGCAGTACTGCACTCTAACCACTGCGCCACCTCGGCTCTTCAACAGGTGCAGTGGCAGAGGAAAGTGTTTTATATTTTAAAAATGCACTCTAAATTAGCCTAGTTCAACTTATTAGGTTTCTAATGCATTATGAAATTAGTGAGATTTAGATGTGATTGCATAAATGACAGTTAGTCATTTATATTATATAAGGTGTTACTTCTAAATGTTTTAACTTATTTCATCCACTTAACAATTATTTTTATTTATTTATTCCATTTTAGATTACTTATTTGTTTTAAACCTGGAAAAATATTCCACTAGCATTCCGGCATTCCACTGATGCGCTACTGCAGGCTACATCTCCTGACTGCCGATTGGCAGCAGTTCAGCAGTTTGATTCTCACCAGTTCGAGGTTGACTAAGCCTTCCATCCTTCCAAGGTCAGTAAAATAAGGACTCAGATTGTTGAGGGCAATACGCTGATTCTTAGAGAGGGCTGAAAAGCACTATGAAGTGATGTACGACTTACTATTGCTATTGCTACTTTAATCTATCAGATAAATTATATCAAGAATGTTGTTTGTCAAATTATATTTTTGCCATGCTGGATTATTCTTGTTTCAGCTTTGACCTTGGAAAGTCGATATTTAGAATTGGACAGTAAGTACTAAGATACAAATTTTACCCGATAATCCATCAGTAACATTAATATTTATTCTTAAATTTAACAAAAAAATATTATAATGATAGGAATCTGTGTATCCAAGATTCCCGGCTATGCAATCTAAATTCTTTGAACAAATAAACAACTCTTAGCAGGCAAAAAAAGTAGAGTATCACTGAGAAGAGTTAGATTAAAAACCTTTGTAACAAGCCTCAAAGGTAAAATATCTGCTTCAGAAATGATCTTCGGAAAATGTGTGCAATTTCTGCTGGTTCAGCTGTTAGTTAATTATGTATTATTTTAGAAATGTTTCTTAGTTTCATTCTATATCGAGAACATGCCATTTTTGCAACCCAACCCCAACTTCAGTGAGAAGATATTAAACTGCTCTTACCTCAGAAAATCTTCGTATATCTTGGGTCAAAGTTCCTACTCTTTTCCATTTATAATGCTTGAGCAACTTTAAAATTGCCGGGTTCACAGCATTATCGGATGGCACTGTCCGGAAGAAATAAGGATATTTTTTCTTATCTGCTAACTCTGGTGTTGTTGCTGCAAACGAGAGCTGTAAGATAAAACAATTGTAGTTGTTAAAAAAAATCAGTATAATCTATTAATCTAGAATTTGCTATGTTATACTAAATTAAGAAAAGATCAGAGATATGCCTATATCTTCTGTTACAAAAAAAATAGTAATGTTGATGGGATACTAAAATGAATGCACATTGCTAAAATAATTTCATAATCAGAAAAAATGGTGATTGGCAACTGGTAATAGTTAGCAGTTGTTATGGCCCAGCAGGAGCCATTGGAGCTGCCACCAGACTCCGACAGCGAGGGGCCCTATGAGTTGGCTCTGGAGGATGTGGAGGACCCTGGAAAGGGTTCCGACTCCGAGCAGGGCACAGAGAGGCTGGTTGGCCACCAGGAGGCGCCTGAGCTTTGGACCAGTGGGGAGGAGACAAGGGAGAGTGAGCCGGACGCCAGGAGTGAGTTGTTCATGGATGCTCGGCACCGAAGAGCTAATAGGCGTAAGGAACAGTTGCGCAGTTACAGGAGGTAATTGCACTCAGCTGGTGGTCATTAGGCTCCTCTCCAGACTATAAAAGGACTGCTTGTGCACATGCCCCTCTTGCAGAAGTCAACGCAGGAATTAATGTTGGAGAACATTATTGTGAGCTTGGCAGGCTGGATTGCTGCCAAGCCTTATCTGTGCTGGATTGCTGCCCAAGCTTGTCTGTGCCGGTTTGCTGCCAAGGACCTGTCTGTCTGTTAATTAAATGCCGTAACTTACCAACTCCGTGTGTTGGTGTGGGACAAGGGGGGTCAGAACAGAACAGATAATAATCTCAATAAATTTCATATTAATGTTTTGCAAAATACATTTTGACACTTTAGTGAGAATAGAATTATGAGACTATGGCAATTTTCTATAAGCATGTTTATCTCAGCCCTGGAGAAGATACTAGGGCTTGAATCTGAAACATTTTTAGTAACAAGCTTCTGCCCTACTGTACTATGACAACACTATAATGTTATTGAATAAAATTTCTTCTTGGTGAGATTCCCCCTCCCCCCGCCCCCGGCAAGTTCCTGGACATTTCCTGCAATTCCCAAAGCTTATCCAGAAAGTAGTGTATATCCATTTCCTTAATCCTAGAAGATTCCTTTGAGCTATTCTGACCATGAAACATTTCAGAGTCTAAGAAGCAGAAGAAATGACAGGAGGAAACAGATCACCCAAACCTGTTTCCACCATCAAACAGTAAAAAACAGTGACTTCATTCACTTAAGACCTTCAACCAAGAGATAATATGATGAATGTCCAAACTATCGATGGATTTTTTTTTCACTTCAACGATCTTTACCAAACTCTAAAGTTGGCTATTTATTTATTTTACATTAGGTTCACATCCCAAATTTATTTTGGTGAAGTTAAGACAGCATACAAAATCCGTACATTTAAACATGTCTTCCTTAACCTCTTATTTAAATTCACATTAATTTATATTCTACTGCTGACATCGTAAAACTAATAAAAGTTGGTACAATTGAATATACCATCAATGCTACAATAGTGGTTTTTTTACACATGGGATAAATAGAAATGAATAATTATTTAAAATGAATAAATTGTAATTTTATTTAAAATCAAATGTCCTTAATAACCTGTGCTATTTCAATGAAGTTATATCCTTAACAAACTTAATGAACATAAGCAAAGCATATGTGCTAATTTTCTTTCACTCTAGTTAGCTGTTTGCATGGCACGACAAAACCGCGCTTGACTAAAGTGCGCCTGATTAAACCGCGTCGCTGACATCATCAACAGAGCGACAACAGCGAGCGCGGAGAAAGAAGGGTGCTTTAAATAGCGCTTTGAAAGCAAGCCGATTCAACTTAAGGTAAGGGTTAGGTTTAGGGTTAGCTTTAGGGTTAGCTTTAGGGTTAGGTTAAGGGTTAGGATTAGGGTTAGGTTTAGGGTTAGGTTAAGGGTTAGGATTAGGGTTAGGGTTAGATTAAGGGTTAGGATTAGGATTAGGGTTAGGGTTAGATTAAGGGTTAGGTTTAGGATTAGGTTTAGGGAGGTTAGGTTTAGGTTTAGGGGTTAATTTTAGATTTAGCGTTTACAGCGTGCTTCTGTCTCCGCGCTGTTGTCGCCCTGTGATGACGTCAGCTACGCGGTTTCGTGGAGCGCGGTTTAGTCGAACGCGGTTTTGTGGTGGAACCAGCTGTTTGTAGTTTTGTAAAAGAAATCAAAATCCAGAATAGAACTTCAAGTATCTTCTTTTCTTTTGGAAGGATATCAGATTGAACACAGCTCCATTCTTATTCAAATTGACCTTTGACATTTTGAATCCTATTTTCTTCCTCAGGCTTACTTACTACAGCATTCTGTGAAACTTTCATCAGGACATGGAAAAAAAATAAAATAAAAGATAGCAGTTGTCTTTCCTGGAGACAACTTTCATTTTCGTGCTGCCAAAAGTTATCCTGAAACTGCTTCTAAACTCCCATCAAGAGTCTTTGCAGCTATTCTCTTGCTTCTTCCTAGAATCTTCTTAACATCCGTACAATAAGACCACACATTTCCAACTAACCCAATTTGAATGTTTATTCTCTATTTATCCAATCATCTGGCAGTTCAAGAGCCTATCAGTGTAAGTCAGAGATGACAGACAGTTGTAATTGGCCTTTCAAATGTTTTATTTTTTTTATCTTTAAACTATAAACTTGATAGTTTAACTGTAACCCATTAGTGCAGTGTTTCTCAACCTTGGCAACTTGAAGATGTCCGGAACTTCAACTCCCAGAATTCCCCAGCCAGCGAATACAAATACTGGCTGGGGAATTCTGGGAGTTGAAGTCCGGACATCTCCAAGTTGCCAAGGTTGAGAAACACTGCATTAGTGTATAGTATTATATTTCTTTTGGGAATAAAAGAAACTATTTTGCTTCATCAGCAGTTGGCAGGCTGAATGTCTACGGAGATTCTCAATCATCCAGGACATGGTTGTCTCAAAGGTGTTTTTTTCCAAAAGGTAACTGAACTTTCTTGCGGTATTTTACCTTTGAAAATATTTCACTTCTCATCCAAGAAGCTTCTTAAGTTCAGAACTTCCAGTCTTGCAATCCCTTTTACCAGAGGTGGGTTCCTACCAGTTCGCACCTATTCGATAGAACCGGTTCGTCAAATCTACTGAACCGGTTAGAAGAGGTTCCACCAGTGGACCCGGAAAGCAGGCCACACCTACAGAAGAGGTTCCAAAAATTTTTGAAACCCACCACTGGTCCTTGGATATGATTATTCTACACTATCATGCTCATATTGTGGGAGCAAGCCACTCCCACAAAGGAGGCCACACCCACAGAGTAGGTTCGAACAATTTTTGAAACCCACCACTGCCTTTTACCCTCCTCCATCCATAGCAAATACTTATCTACCTGCTGGCAAGGGAAAGGATGGGAAGGGAAAGGAAGGGAAGGAGGAACAAGGAGGAAAGACCCCCACCCCCACTCCCACCACCCTTCCCAATCCAGACAGAGAATGAACCCTCATGTGCATTCTCAGCCTGTATCACCCACTCCACAAGCCCCTCCACATAGCCTATTTGACCCCATGCCACCTCCTGCATGCCTTTCCCAACCCATGCAGCACACTTCTATAACCCCTTCTCAACCTGTGTCATTTTAATTTTTGTTCTAAACTAAAAAAAAAGCACAAAAAACTACAAATGAAATAGTATTAATTTCCACCTTAAGTGGAGAAATAAAGAGATCAGGATTTTTTTAAATGAATGACTATAAATATATGTATGTATGTGTGTGTGTGTGTATATATATCCCAGTAAGGATATGGCTAGCTGATGAGAGCTAAATAGCTTGAAATAGATCTATACTAGTCTTCCTTTATTTATTTATCAGCACAAATAAAAACATATATATATATATATATATATACATACATACATACATACATACATACATACATACATACATACATACATACATATATATATATATATATATATATATATATATATATATATATATACACACTAGCGTTCAAGAATTTTTTCTGTTTATTTTTCGCAACCCAATTTTTAAAGAATTAATTTCACAGCAGTGATTTGGCTTCTTATTCAAGAGACTGGACATACCAATTGTTTGTCAGTTAGGCAAATAGGACAGCAAATGAGGGAATGTCAAATTATCAAAAATATGACGTTTTCCTGAGAGAAATCAAAGAATAACGAAAGATAAAAAATAGCTTAAAATATATCATTTTTAATACAAGAAAAAATGATCTCACATTTATGTATGGGTGTGGGATCTATTTTGTCATGATACTTGATTATACCCTGCTCCCACAAAAATAAGACCTCCCCGGATAATAAGCCCAATCAAATTTTGGAGCGCATGCGCTGAAATAAGCCGTCCCCTGAAAATAAGCCCTCCCCGAAAATATTGCAACACAAGCAGCAGCCATGAGGTGACCACCCTCGCCACCTCCTGCACCTCAAAAATAATAACACCTCCCCAAAAATAAGGCCAACTGCTTATTTTTGGGGGGGGGGTCAAAAGAAAATAAGACCCTTTCTTATTTTCAGGGAAACACGGACATGGAATCCATAGCTGAGATTAAACTATACTTATTTCAAATATTATAGCATACTGTCACTATAATGTACATGTAAACATCTTTATAGACATCACTGGGTTTTTCAGAAGTTTTATTTTACTTTTATTTTATAAAGTAGTTCAAAAGAAATAAGTAAAGTTTTATATCATTCTGGTTTTTTTTTTCTGAAAGAAATGTAAAATGAAAAATGTTTAATGTTCTCAGGTATTCCTTAAAAATATATTTTGTTTAGTTTTAGGCCAACGAAATTACTAAATATTTATGTTTTTAATAAAGATTATAGTGGTTAAAGTTTATAATGGTTATAGACAATGATGTGCTGCAAAATTGTAATTAATATTTTATCAATAATCAAATGTGTAAATTTGTGAAAAAAGCAATTTAATTAACCGCTGCTAATCATTTATTAATATGACAAACATCAATTTAAGAACTTAATCAAGGAGGCTTTTAAAATTAATCTCTTTTACTGAAAGCCAAAAATATAATTTTTGTTCAGATTATTACATATGATTTTAATTCATATCTGGAATGAAAATGTCCAACTATAAGAATTAGGCTTTAACCCTTTGTGTTAGCAATTTCTGGTCAAATATATTCATAGCCGTTAAAAAGCTATAGAAAAACAGGCTCCAAGAAAGAGAAATACATTTAAATTGCCAGTTTATTTTCTACATCTTCTTATCTCATTCATAGTAATAGTTTTATACTAGAGTCAAGAATTATTTGCTAGCGATCTCACCGTGTTCACCCTAACATTGTAGTTTCTGCCCTGGAAATGAAGCTTTTTTTTTTCATCATTCGATAATATTATCATGTCATGTCATTCTGCAATATCTGTACTGGCCCATCAGTTAGATTAAAACAAGAAATAAATCAAAAGCCAGGAAATTGTTCAAAGAACCTACAAAGAACTGACAATCCATCAAGAGTTATAGAGAACAAATTGAGAAGATGAGTAGGGAGCAGTGATGGGTTTCAAAAATTGTTCGAACCTACTCTGTGGGTGTGGCCTCTTTTGTGGGAGTGGCTTGCCGCCCATGTGACCGGATGGGAGTGGCTTGCCGCCCATGTGACCGGATATGAAGATGCTGATGACACTTGTCGGAACCACCTTAAATTACCTCACACACAGCACTGGCATGCATAAGAATAGGGTGTAAACTTCTTTTTTAAAAGGCATCTTTGGTTTGCGTTAAAACAACTTCAACACACGCAATGTTCTGATTGCACCACAAACGCAGTAGTCATCCTTACCTTCCACAGAGGCACTGAGCTTTATAAATATGAGCATGATAGTGTAGAATAATCATATCCAAGGACCAGTGGTGGGTTTCAAAAAATTTTGGAAGCTCTTCTGTAGGTGTGGCCTGCTTTCCGGGTCCACTGGTGGAACCTCTTCTAACCGGTTCGGTAGATTTGACGAACCGGTTCTACCGAATAGGTGCGAACTGGTAGGAACCCACCTCTGGTAGGGAAAGTAGGAACTTCAGCTAAAGCTGAGAATAACCTGATGCAGCCTTCCTCACTTTATGTGGCATGTTGCACCTGCCAAACCCCAAATATCTTTCAGACAATTATTAAAATTACATGCGGATGTGGGGCAGAGAAAAAAGGAAAAAAGGAAAGGAAAGAAACATTTAAAACAGGAATAAAAATGTTGAAACCAGTGCTAGGAGGTTATATTATCTTTATGGGAGGAGGTTTGGAATGTTGAATATATTGTATGACCATTGTTCTAAAATGGCTACTATGGCATTGGATTATTCATAAAATGGCTAGCTGTGGTAAGCACAGCCATTCCAAATGCATGCACATACCAGAATGTAAATTAGTAATAATGCTTCCTGCACCCTTCCTGTGTTTTCTCTAGACTGAATGAATGTTCATGAATGTACATAAAGAGATGAAGGCAACTTGCATTCCTTTGTCCAATCACTCTTTTGAACATGAGTGTCATGAGGTAAATGTTCCCCTATTGCTCCATCCACAATCAGAATACTATCTAGGCTTTTTTTAAAAAAAAAAATCTTTAGCACTATTGGTAGATGCTTTTCAGGCAATTTATTTTTCTGCTGATAGGTGACAAAGAATGGGAGGAGGGAGGATGATAGAAACTCCATTAACTACTATCCTGGACTACCCAGTGTTATAACGTGTTCAATCAGGAGCATTGATGGGCCTTTTGCCAAGGTACTGCCAATAGAATGCTAGACTTTGGGCCAGAGGTGGGTTCCTACCAGTTCGCACCTATTCGGTAGAACCGGTTCGTCAAATCTACCGAACCGGTTAGAAGAGGTTCCACCAGTGGACCCGGAAAGCAGGCCACACCTACAGAAGAGGTTCCAAAAACTTTTGAAACCCACCACTGGCAAGGATCTTGTAACTTGACAGCTTTAAGACTTGCATGCTTCAATGCCAGAGTTTCTGAATAGCTACTTGGACCGACCTAAGTACTAATTATAGGAGCCGAGGTGGCGCAGTGGTTAGAGTGCAGTACTGCAGGCTACTTCAGCTGACTGCTAGTTCGGCAGTTCAGCTGTTCAAATCTCACCGGCTCAGGGTTGACTCAGCCTTCCATCCTTCCGAGGTGGGTAAAATGAGGACCCGGATTGTTGGGGGCAATATGCTGATTCTGTAAACCGCTTAGAGAGGGGTGAAAGCCCTATGAAGCAGTATATAAGTATGACTGCTATTGCTATTGCTAATTCATAATTTCATATCCGGTCACATGGTCGGCAAGCCACTCCCATTCAGTCACATGGGTGGCAAGCCACTCCCACAAAGGACGCCACACCCACAGAGTAGGTTCCAACAATTTTTGAAACCCACCACTGCTTTGGGCGCAGTGCTTTTTATACCAAGATACATGCTCTCAATTCAAGGATAAGAAACCAAACACACAAATTACTGCAAATTCAAGGCCATGCCCTCTGATCTCCTGGGAATTTCAACTTGGATGAAACCCTGAGGACTCAATAATAGTATAGCTTTATAGTGTCCTGATCCAGGAAAAGCTACAATTGGTACACCAGACATAACAAAGGCTCACTGGGGCATAGCTTATGCTGCTCATGCAGAAACTATAAACCAAGGTGTCCTTCCAAACTGGGAAAGATAACCTACCTCAACTTCAGAATAGCAATAGCAATAGCAGTTAGACTTATATACCGCTTCATAGGGCTTTCAGCCCTCTCTAAGCGGTTTACAGAGTCAGCATATCGCCCCCACAGTCTGGGTCCTCATTTCACCCACCTCGGAAGGATGGAAGGCTGAGTCAACCTTGAGCCGGTGAGATTTGAACCGCTGAACTGCAGATAGCAGTCAGCTGAAGTGGCCTGCAGTACTGCACTCTAACCACTGCGCCACCTCGGCTCTTCATAATAGAATAGAATATTACAAAGCAATCACAGCTGAAGCCATGCAGGGGTATATTGCTAGGATATAATTCTGAAAAGCTTTAGCTGTCATCAGCTTTTGTTGTCGTCGTTGTTAGCCATTCATTTCGATGGGTAACTTCTGGATTTCCAATTCCAGTGTCTCCATTTTCAGGAGCTGGAAGGCTTTTTTCCTAGTTCAATGTCCAATTCAATCACCCAATCTGGGGTCTGTGTCAATTTATTTAGGAGTAATATTTGGTTCTTTAAAAAGCCAACTTAATCAGCTTTGTACTCTTCTAAAGATGATGTGAATCTGGTCAAATGCCAAAACACAGGAAGAGGGTTCTGGGATATTGCTGTTGTGATAGAGAGCAACCTCACTATCAAATCTTAAAATTCCATCAGCATACCCTCATTTCAAGAAAATAATGTGTCTAATTGAATTGATAAATAAATGCAGGATAAACAAAACTGCTGCTTTATTTAATGATCACTTATTCCATGAGTGAAGCTACGACAGTGCTGAAGGAGGGAACTTATGACCATTTCTGAATTGATATAGACATCTAGCATCCCCTTACATAATTGCCATTTGCAATCTTCACTGCTGGCTTTCAACCAGCAAAACCAAGGAGGAAGCCAGCATAAATCACATGTCTCACAAACATGTGGCAAGGCATTTGGAACTGCCTAAACTCCCATTGTATGTCAACATGTCATTTGACATTATGCTTTACAACTGTGTTGCTTAGCAACAGGCTTACAGGTCCTAATTGCTGTATAGTTAACCAAAGATTACACGTATATCTCTCTGCTTTCAGGGTATGAAAGTACATAGATCTTTTTTTATCAATATGCCCAATTTTGCCATGAAGTCAACCCAACACCTGTCATTAAATGTCCTTCAGGAAAAAAAAAATTCAACTAAACAATGGTCAGAATTTTCCTATTGAAACGAAAACTTGAGTGTTCATTTTGGCTAGCTTTTGCTCACTCAATGTGAAACTGCAACTTCCATGTACGTGTGGCTCAGGGGTGGGTTTCTCGCCCCCTTCCAACCGTGCACGCATGCGTACTAGCGTCTGCGTGATGCTCCAGCTGCTCCTGGAGGATCGCGCAGGCGTTCTGCGCATGCGTGGAAAGCGCAAAATTCGAAAAAAACGGGTAAGGAGCGGGCGCGGGTGTGCGGGCGCACGCGGGCGTGGGGGGGGGGGCTTCGCCGTTCCCGGAAGTTACTTACTTCCGGGTTCAGCGACCAACCGGATCGCAGGGACCGGTGCGAACCGGTCGAAACCCAGCCCTGGTGTGGCTGTGCAGTTTCAGCGCAGTACTTTAACAGGGATTCACATAAAACAAGATTGCAAATCCATGCAGTCTTTCTCTACATCTGAAAACATTGTGCTGCTTCTTCACATTGCATTAGGTTTGAGACCTCTGTGCACGTGCAAAGGCATCTTTTCGTGTCTTCGGTTAGCTTCTGGAAATGTTGAAAAAGGCCTTGAGGAACAGCCTTGATGGGCACCTTGCTAAGGTAAATTGCAACAGTCTTACATACAACCAGTGGTGGCATTCAAATCATTTCACAACCGGTTCTGTGCCCTAATGACCAGCTGGGTAGGCATGGCTCGGTAGTCATGTGACTGGGTGGGTGTGGCCTACTCAATGTCACTCACATCGATGGACGCTTCCCCTTAGCTGTTACAATATAATAAGAGTTAACAGGAGAAGCAGTTTCTGTAAGCAGGGCAATAAAGATTAGGCTAGAAACACCACCAGGATGTTTCCTTCCTGCCTTCCTTACAGGATTAGCCCTGTAAAGTGGGGGGGAAAACAAAATGAGATTTTGTTTCTAAGCAGTTCTCCCGAATAGGTACGAACTGGCCAGAGGTGGGTTCCTACCAGTTTGCACCTATTCGGTAGAACCGGTTTGTCAAATCTACCGAACCGGTTACAAGAGGTTCCACCAGTGGACCCGGAAAGCAGGCCACACCTACAGAAGAGGTTCCAAAATTTTTTGAAACCCATCACTGGTCCTTGGATATGATTATTCTACACTATCATGCTCATATTTATAAAACTCAGTGCCTCTGTGAAAGGTAAGGATGACTACTGCGTTTGTGGTGCAATCAGAACATTGCGTGTGTTGAAGTTGTTTTAACGCAAACCAAAGATGCCTTTTAAAAAACAAGTTTACATCATATTCTCATGCATGCCAGTGCTGTGTGTGAGACCATTTAAGGTGGTTCTGACAAGTGTCGTCGGCATCTTCATATCCGATCACATGGGCGGCAAGCCACTCCCATCCGGTCACATGGGTGGCAAGCCACTCCCACAAATGTGGCCACACCCACAGAGTAGGTTCGAACAATTTTTGAAACCCACCACTGGAACTGGCTGAATCCCACCACTGCATACAACATATAAAACATGTTAAGTACAGGGCTCCATTTAGCATCCGAACACCTATTTTTCTGCAGGTAAAATAAGATGAAAGTTTAATTACCCTTAAATGCAATTTTTTCTCTCACAGTTGTTCTTAACACTCACACTTAGTATTACACAAGGTTATCAGCTGATATATTTAGAGCTCAGCGCTTGCAAGTGTAACAACAGCTGTGACAGTAACTGCTTTATAATGACAATTGGGCAGCCATGCCAGCTTCGTACCTCTGATTTGTCTCACAAGTATTTTGAATAGATACTTGAAAATGGGTGAACAGTGAAGAATTGCAATGTATTTTTACATCACTAAATGGAAATGCTTTTTCTAAATATTGTACGTGATGGGTATTCAGTGTTGTTGTTGTTTTTTTTTGCAAATCAGAACACTCAGTTGGAAATAAACATTGGAGATTTTTGTACACTAGCAATATTATTATTGTGTAAGCATTGTGTAATATAATTCAAAAATACTTTGCAGGAATGATAGAACAAACATGTTATAGCAGAAAAAACAAATCAGATTTTTCCTCCATTCCACCTTTGAGCCAAGCATAAGTCAAATGGCAGGGAAGGTACACTTGTCAGCTTTTGCTTATTATAAAGATGTTAAACAGAAACAGGAAACAAAATTGGAAATCCTAGTGGATATAACCAAGGCCTAGATTATGAATTATAAATCTGTGAAGATGAACTGAAATAAAGAGCCGAGGTGGCGCAGTGGTTAAATGAAGCACTGCAGGCTACTTCAGCTGACTGCAGTTCTGCAGTTCGGCTGTTCAAAT
The DNA here is from genome assembly GCF_051295495.1 of Thamnophis sirtalis. Classification (NCBI taxonomy): domain Eukaryota; kingdom Metazoa; phylum Chordata; class Lepidosauria; order Squamata; family Natricidae; genus Thamnophis; species Thamnophis sirtalis. The sequence continues at coordinate 77,903,328 of NW_028261388.1, forward strand.
CTCACCAGCTCAAGGTTGACTCAGCCTTCCATCCTTCCGAGGTGGGTAAAATGAGGACCCGGATTGTTGTTGGGGGCAATATGCTGACTCTGTAAACCGCTTAGAGAGGGCTGAAAGCCCTATGAAGCGGTATATAAGTCTAACTGCTATTGCTATTGCTAACTGATGATATAGAAAACTGTTGTGGCCCAGCAGGAGCCGTTGGAGCTGCCACCAGACTCCGACAGTGAGGGGCCCTATGAGTCGGCTCTGGAGGATGTGGAGGACCCTGGACAGGGCTCCGACTCCGAGCAGAGCACAGAGAGATTGGTTGGCCACCAGGAGGCACCTGAGCCTTGGATCAGTGGGGAGGAGACAAGGGAGAGTGATCCAGAAATCAACAGTGAGTTGTTCCAGGATGCAAGCCATCGAAGAGCTACTCAGCGTCAAGAACAACTACGTAATTACAGGACGTAATTACGCTCAGCTGATGTCATTAGGCTCCTCTCCAGACTATAAAAGAGACTGCCTGTGCCACGCCCTTCTTGCAGAAATCAACGCTTGGACTAAAGAGAAACGAACTTGGCAGGCTGGATTGCTGCCAGAGTTTGTTTGCATTGCTGCCAAGGTTTGTTGAATTTGCTGCCAAAGTCCTTATCTATTTGTTTACTTGGCTTTCAGCCACCGAGAGTCTGGACTTGCTATTAAAGGACATTCTCATTAAGCGTGTCTCGGCTTCCGTTACTGGACGGAGGAGGGAGTCAGAACAGAAAACTATATCACAATGTCAGAAATCAGAATACTTAGATGGAGACTCCAGATCCAATTAATAACTTCTATTTCACCTGAGGGATACTCAGGGAACATCATACACATTCTGCAATTTGTCCATGGGGCGGGGGGAAAGTGTTCATTATGCCATCACGGCACAAGTCTGCTCCTTACGGACTTGTGTGTCTGACATTGTACAGCATATATGTAAAGGCAGCTTTTGTGCAGCCTTCATCATTTTGGAAAGGTCTTGATAATGAAAGGATACCTAGGCATATTGTATTTTTATGTAGGAAGCACATTAAGGTATGTGGATACGAAAATGACAGCTCTATGCTTTATTGTAGAAAAGCTTTCACCAAATGTAACTTTCACAACACCGCATGATTAAGTACATATACTGTAATTTGTTATTCTATTCAGGGAACAAAAGGCTTGTCCTTTTTTAAATTAATTACCTCATACATAAACTGAAAAGAACCATGTACAATGTATCATTGTACAATTCGGCATCAAGTATTTGCCCTACCTAAAAAAAGAACCTTGAATTGTTTTCCAAATTATGCATGATTGTTCAGATGACCCAAACGTTTTGCTTACAAAAGAAAGATCTCATCTGGTGTCCCTTCTCTGAGATCTAAGAAAGAAGGAAATATGGACATAGAAACAGATTCTGTGTCTTTATCTATCAAAATGCAAAAGAGAACAAAAATTGGTGTTCACAAACACTTGAGTTCATTCCCATTCACAAAAGAAAACCAAGTGGATGACCATGAGTGCAGTATATCATACATCTGAAACCGCAACATAACACACAACGGGAAGAGATTGATGGGGCAACAAAACTTGAGCCTCTAAGGAAGCTTATCTGTGTATTTCCAAAGGAAGGCAAGCTGTCTGGAGAAATTCCTGTACCACACATTAAAGTAATCAACTTGAATCTTTCAAATGTGATCTGAGTGTTTGTGTGGACAAAAAGTTTCCTAAACATATATTTGCAATAATATTTATCTAGAAAGAGGCCACTGAAATTTAGTAGTTGATACTCCAATACTTAAGACTCATACCATTAAGGAAAAGCTACAATTTGCAGGCAATATGCTATGGTGGCTATATTCCATTAAGTAAAACAAACTGCACCAATTTAAAATATAAATTTTAAGTTAATTATATGTAAAATTGCTCACCGTAGTCCAAAGCATTGAAGAGTTTGCCCTCCTATGGAATAATCACTAACATAGCTTCTTCAGAAATTCAATGGAACAAAATTGAAAATCTTCAACTGAATATCTATAGTGTAGTAATACTTTTCAACTGCACATAACTAGACTCTGCAAAGTAGGTTAATTGACTATTAGACAGTTTAAACTAAATAAAGGGATACCTTGCTAATGGTGACTCATGTCTTAGTCATCTCCCACTGCAATGTGCTCTACATGGGGCTGCTCTTGAAGAGCATTTGAAAGCTATGTCTGAACCAGAATGCAGCAGTTTAGGTAATTTTATGAAGTCTCTTGATGCATTCATATAACACTGCTGCTCTGTCACCTGTGTTGGCTCAGAATGCTTTTAAATCTAAATCAAGGTGTCAGTTACTATCTATCATTGCCTACATGGCATAGGACCAGGCTTTGCAGAAGGAAGTGTTTCCACCTGTTTCCCATTGTTTTTGTCCCATTTTGTCCCACCAGGACATGCTTCAGGTGCTCTACATCAGTGGTCTCCAACCTTGGCAACTTTAAGACCTGTGGACTTCAACTCCCAGAGTTCCTCAGCCAGCAAAGCTGGCTGAGGAACTCTGGGAGTTGAAGTCCACAAGTCTTAAAGTTGCCAAGGTTGGAGACTGGCTGAGGAACTCTGGGAGTTGAAGTCCACAAGTCTTAAAGTTGCCAAGGTTGGAGACTGGCTGAGGAACTCTGGGAGTTGAAGTCCACAAGTCTTAAAGTTGCCAAGGTTGGAGACTGGCTGAGGAACTCTGGGAGTTGAAGTCCACAAGTCTTAAAGTTGCCAAGGTTGGAGACCACTGCTCTACATCAAACAATATTGGACCCGGGATCATGCCTTATGTATAGCTGCATTTGCACCCACCCCCCTGATGTCTGGATGACCTTAATCTTGTTAGCCCTTTGTGGATTGGTGGATCTGCCTTAGGGAGGATGACAGCAGACCAACAAAACTAACTAAAAACTAATAATTTGAATGAAAAACGAAAGAAAAAAAGAGCAAAAACAAAAATGCAGAAATCAAACCAAAGAAAAAAATTGAATTATTTTTTGTTATTATTGTTTAACAATTGTTATTTCCATTTTACTAAATGTTATCACTGACAACTGTTAGTGTAAAAGTTTAATTTGATGAAAAATATTTATCTTCCATGGAAATTAATTCTTCTTTTCTTTTTTATCATCCAAAATAGACTGCCTTTTCTCCCGGCTGTTCTTTTTAAGTAAAATATTACATTTATAAAATAGCTTGTCGTAAAAGCTTTCTCTGCATCCTTGCATTCCTAAGTCTGTTCCCATATTTAAATAATTTTCCAAAAAGATCTACTAGTTTCTTTTTATAGTCTTTCACCTTTCCACAGATATATTCCATTTAGTCTCCATCTGAAAGTAGTAGCTTTCATTTTTATAAACCAAACTCATGAAGTTATGATCAGAAAAAGTATTTAGAAAAATATCTACTTTAGCAATCACTGTGTAGCTAAATTCTCTGAAATCCAGGTATTATTTCTGAAAACGTTCTGTCTTTCTGAGAAGTAAGAATATTCTTAAGAATTTCTGTCTCCCTGCTGCCACTAATCGTAAATTAACCATTATCTATAAAAAAAAGACATTTTGTAATTTACCTTGAGGGTTTTGATATTTTTCTCAGATGTTCTGACTAACTATGGGGAAATCATCCCATTCCCATTCCCCATCAAACACCAATTTCTATAAGAAAAAGTATTTGCAAAAACCAGACCATTTTTGGGAGAGTGAAAAAAAAATATTTTTAATTTGCCTCTTCAAAATCTTGGTGCATCTTATACTCTGGAGCATCAAAAGAACTCCAAATCTTCCCTTTCCTGATGTAGCAACTGCCTATGCCTATTTACTTTGGAGTAAGAGTATACATTCATAGCTTTATATTTGTGAAGTCCTAGATTTCCACTGTGGAAATGTACGTATGTATTCATTTGTATATATTAAAGAAAGTAACATATACTGTATAGGAGTGATTTGTGTGTGTATATGGAGATAGTCTATCAATGAATTTAACAAGCTGTCTTATTTTACAATATTAGTTCAAATTAATTTTAGTTGTAGTTATTTTTAGACTGGGAAGGAGGTCACCTATATCAGAGGTGTCAAACTGGCAGCCTGGATGCGAAACGGCAGGCCACACCCACCCCAGTTCCGCGAATGGGGAAAACATGGCAAAACATCACATGATAGCAATGTGACACCGTGAGTCTGACACCCAAGACCTATATCTATATCAAACTAATAGTCCTTGTTTAGTGACTGATGACTTGCAGTTAGAATGGTGAAACTTTGTGAACAATGCCCATATTTACCCTTCTTCATCTCAGCATCAATCTTTCAGTCAAGTGTTCCCCATTACAATCAATCAGCACACTGTGTCCTGTGTCTGACGGTCCCTATCTTTTCCTGAGTTGCTTTTCTCTGTAGTGCATTCCCTTAAAAATTGCTAACCACAAGTTAACAAGCTCAATTCTGTTACTTTAATTAGTTCATTAAAACTCTCTGGCAGCTACAGCCTGAAATTGACAAGACTTTAATCAGTTTCACACTGAAGGCTTTTCTTTGCCTCCTAAGCAATTTGTGGCAAATAGCTGGGCTAGCACATTCCTTTCCATGTGTATTCCTCATGTGCACCTGGTAATTCTCTTGTAATTCCTTCATCTCAGAGGTGGGTTCCTACCAGTTCGCACCTATTCGGTAGAACCGGTTCGTCAAATCTACCGAACCGGTTAGAAGAGGTTCCACCAGTGGACCCGGAAAGCAGGCCACACCTACAGAAGAGGTTCCAAAACTTTTTGAAACCCACCACTGCCACACACAGACAGACAGACAGACAAATTAACAGAGGGAGAGAGAGAGAGAAAGAAAGGAAGAAATAAATAAATAAAAAAAGAAAAAAAGAAAGAAAAAGAGTGAGAAAGATGAAAGAAAAAAAGAAAAAAGGGACAGAGAGACAAAAGGAAGGAGAGAGAGAGAGAGAGAGAGAGAGAGAGAGAGAGAGAGAGAACACATGGCCAGCAAGCCACTCCCACCAGGTCACATGGCCGGCAAGCCACTCCCACAAAGGAGGCCACACCCACAGAGTAGGTTCCAAAAATTTTTGAAACCCATCACTGCTTCATCTCCAATGAATCTAAATACAAACATTCACTTCTTGCTAATTATGCCAGCAGAGAGTAAACATTCTACAAGTGTGGAAGTGACAGAGAAGGGCTATAAGATTTGCCCTTTTATCTGGCTTCCTCATGATTTGATTCCTATAAACCTTCCCCACCTTTTGAGCTCACCCAGCTGTACAGGATCGTACCTTTCTGATGCTGTAAAGCACGGGTGTCAAACGCGGGCCAGATGGATCACGCACAGGCTATGCCCACCCCAGCTCCAAACAGGGGAAAATGTCACAATACATCACATGACACAAGGTGACATGGCAAGTTTGACACCTATGCTCTAAAGAAAAGGAAAGCTGAAGTAAAACAATAAGCACAGGTGCAATTTTCGCATTATGACTGTCATTTAACAACCAAGTCACTGGAACCAATTGCAGTTACTAAACAAGGACTACCTGTATCTGTTTTAAAAATGGTGTCCTATAATTTAGCCTATGATGTGTATAAAGCGTAGTGTGGGTTAATGCAATTTGTACATTGTATCTCACACTTCATCAAAAGGGTATGGATTTTCCTTCTTAAAAGTTGAATATGCCTTATTCTTTATAGAAATAAGATCACTTTTATTTTCTATTTTTCTGGGAGCAAATATAAGAGCATCCCAAGTGAACACACAAAGCAAAATGTGTTTTCAGTGGTACCGCAGTTAGTAGGGAAAGACAAAACACTGCTGATTGAAAGGGCGACAAAGGATATGGAGATTACAATTCTTTCTCTGTAGAATTTAACTATTAGATCAACATCTTTATTATTATAGTAGAATGAGAAAAAGACCATTTGTTTTAGAATAATAGAACGAGAAAGCAAATATTTGAACCAAAATTAAGAACAGAATTATCTATTCAATAAATGTCTTTAAATCCTTGGATTATACTGGACCTAAACTCTGCAAAAGCACAAGTTTTGAATTTTAAACAAGGATTAGAATATATTAGAGACACAGCAGCATAACCGTCTGACGGCTTCCCGTGGGATTTTTCTTGTTAATAAGCTAATTTATAAGGTTACCAAAGTTCCAGTTTTCTATACAGAAACATTTTCACTGACAAGTGTTAACTGTGTCACATACCCCCAAGAGAATGAAGCTGAAGAATTTTGCTCACCCAAACTTCAGCCATTTAAATAGTCAGAGGAAAGAATTTGAGATTATGACATAAGAATATTAGACAATTAGCATTATATAGGTACTTGTTCTCATAATTTAATTGGAACTTCAGAGAGTAGTTGGTGTTTTTTTCTACGGCATGAAATCCTGGCAGTGCAGACTTAAACAGTAATAATAAATGTTTCTGTTCCTTCTCTTGTGGTTTAATTCCCTGGGGAAGATTCTGTCAGGATTTAGTCCTTCTGAATAAACAAACATCATCAATGGACTAATGTATTATATACAAAAAAAAAACTCCCCATGTTACCTGAACCTCTTGCTAAAGTCTTTAATCAATAGCTTTCTTTTTTCTTTTAAGCAGTGATCTGACTCTTACCAAAGTGTGAAGTTAGTCCATGGTGTAGTGATGACCTAAAACATAATTCAGCTCTCATTTCAACAAGGGTTTATCAGGTGTCCTTCATTAATTGGTCATTACCTCAAAGAGATTGCTACAACAAGCAATATACATTTAATACTTTCTTCGGTGGTAAAACTGCTGATTAATGTATATATATATATAAAGGAGGAGAACCTTGTGGCTTAGTGGTTAACACATCTGCCTAATATGTAATACAGCCCAGGTTCGAATCCCAGTAAGGGTATGGCTAGCTGATGAGAGCTAGATAGCTTGAAATAGATCTATACTAGTCTCCCTTTATTTATTTATCAGCACAAATACAACACAAATGTAACAAAGGCAACAGTAAAAATATTGGGTTTCTGTCTGGATGGTCTCTTGTGACGAGCCGATTGACAGAGAATGGAAGGAGTAGACTTCCTCCCATATTTGGGCATACCAGGGGTTGTGACACTAAATACATACCTATTTCCCTGGCTCAGCTGATAAAGGAGGAGAACCTTGTGGCTTAGTGGTTAACACATCTGCCTAATATGTAATACAGCCCAGGTTCGAATCCCAGTAAGGGTATGGCTAGCTGATGAGAGCTAAATAGCTTGAAATAGATCTATACTAGTCTCCCTTTATTTATTTATCAGCACAAATACAACGCATACACACACACACACACACACACACACACACACACACACAAAGATATATAAGCACTAAAGCAACTACCTGTATAGAGATACTCCTAACTTAATTCTAGTTATATTTTTCATATGATTTCAATGACACAAATGAACGTAGGCATTCCCTGGGTGACTCAAAGGTTCAAGCCTGATAAACACTATATAAATCCATTTTCATGCACATTGGATCACACAGCATGCATATGCACTCAAATTATGATAGTCATTTTTAGATCCCCTTGCATAATGTCAGAATTATGCAAGACACGTTTTATATAACCCAGGGTCAATTTAAAATTATAATCGTTGATGACATGCAGAGTTTCTGGACTTTTGGAGCCCAGATATGGCACTTCTGATTTAAGTACATGAATATCATAATTTAACTATATATTGATAGCAATAGCAATATTTTCAATAATGGCTGTGGGTTTTGAACATAGAAAAATGTGTGACCCGTCAAAACCACGCTCGACTAAGCCTTGCCTGATTAAACCGCGTCACTGACATCATCAACAGGGCGACAACAGCCAGCGCGGAGAAAGAAGGGCGCTTTAAATAGCGCTTTGAAAGCAAGCCGATTCAACTTAAGGTAAGGGTTAGGTTTAGGGTTAGCTTTAGGGTTAGGTTTAGGGTTAGGTTAAGGGTTAGGGTTAGGGTTAGGTTTAAGGTTAGGTTAAGGGTTAGGGTTAGGGTTAGGGTTAGGTTAAGGGTTAGGATTAGGATTAGGGTTAGGTTAAAGGTTAGGTTTAGGGTTAGGGTTAGGGTTAGGGTTAGGGTTAGGTTTAGGGTTTAGGTTTAGGGGTTAATTTTAGGTTTAGGGTTTACAGCGTGCTTCTGTCTCCGTGCTGTTGTCGCCCTGTTGATGACGTCAGCGACGCGGTTTAGTCGGGCGCAGTTTAGTCGAGCGCGGTTTTGTGGTGGAACCAGAAAAATGAGTTATTCCATTCCAAACTGAACTCATATTGTAGTGTTTTTGCACAAACTAGACCACACCATTATTATTTTTATTCTCTAGGAACCTGACATAGAGAAAGTTTATAAATACAATTATGGAACGGATACTGACTTGATTATTTTTTTCAGAGCTCATATCTACAGTTTTACCTTTATCAATCCATAAAATCGAATAATTGATATTGCACTCTAATATACTTACTAGATGCAATGCTTCTAGAAATGCCAAGGGGGCATTTTTAAAACACCATATATAACAAAGTGAACTCTGACAAAGTTTCCCTCAAACCTTGTAATACTATTTCCTATTTCAAGCATTTTAAATCTTTAGACAATATTTAGTGTTTAGAAATTGGATAATTATTTTTATCTTCCTAAATAGTGTTCCAAAAGAAGATTATAGCTGTGCATAATTTTTGACATTCCATTGCCTAGATAACCAGCATATTTTATTGATCGACCTCAAACCATCACATTCAAAAGCTAGTTCTTGAAATTTGAATTGTGTATGGAATAACAACACTGGCCATAAGATAACAAGGATTAATAGAAGGAATAGCAGAGCTGTTTTGATAGGAATTTTTATTTTAAAAATAGAAGTCGGAGAAGAGGGATACACAAGGAGCAGAGGTGGGTTCCTACCACTTTGCACCTATTTGGTAGAACCGGTTCATCAAATCTACCGAACCGGTTAGAAGAGGTTCCACCAGTGGACCCGGAAAGCAGGCCACACCTACAGAAGAGGTTCCAAAGTTTTTTGAAACCCACCACTGGTCCTTGGATATGATTATTCTACACTATCATGCTCCTATTTATAAAACTCAGTGCCTCTGTGAAAGGTAAGGATGACTACTGCGTTTGTGGTGCAATCAGAACATTGCGTGTGTTGAAGTTGTTTTAACGCAAACCAAAGATGCCTTTTAAAAAACAAGTTTACATCATATTCTTATGCATGCCAGTGCTGTGTGTGAGGTAATTTACGGTGGTTCTGACAAGTGTCATCAGCATCTTCATATCCGGTCACATGGATGGAAAGCCACTCCCATCCGGTCACATGGGCAGCAAGCCACTCCCACAAAGGAGGCCACACCCACAGAGTAGGTTTCGAACAATTTTTAAAGCCCACCACTAACAAGGAGCTTTTAGCAAACGTTCCGAAGAGTGGGATGAGACAAGAGGCAGCACAGCCCAGAGCTGAATAGGAGGCAGTGGAAGAGAGTTCGGATCAGCTCTCCTAATAATCTCCATGGTATATCCATTAGGGCAATAGTAGTAAAGGTTTAGTCTGGCAAGATTGTGTTTATGGAGTGTAAGCAGATAAAAAATTGAATTTTGGCTGGATTATTCTATGTGATTCTTGGGTTGGTTTTGTTGTTTAACCTGGGGCCCTGATGACATGGATGGTTGTGTTAACTGTGATGATTGTTAGTGTAATTGTGGGATGTCTCAGCTGTTATTTATGTTATTTATAATTTTGTTATGTGGGAAGTTATCACCCAGCCCTCTCCCAGAAAAATGAAATATCCTAGGAAATATTGAAAAGGCAGAATATTTCTCTGGATATGAAAAGAAAGAAACATGTTTCAAAAGACAGACTAGTTGCCTGTAGCTTCCTGCCCATCCCCACTGTTAATGGGCCATTAAGAAGGCCAAGCTAGTCCTTTTACATAGTAAAGACTTCTCCATTGCAGCCCCAGGGGGGATGGGAGTAAAGGCATGATAATATTGGCCCTTTACTCCACTGACCACATGGCATCTGAGAACTCAACTAAACCTGGATTTCAAAACACAGCCCAGAGAGTTGCCCCTGCATGGCCCTATGGGAGTCTGACAACCAATCAGAAGACATTTCTTACACAGGAACAGGAAACAGAGAGGTGGGACTGAACAGGTTATAAAAAGCCTAGCAAGCCCTTCTCTTCTTCTCCACCAACATTGAAGCATGTGACCACCTTTTCTGTTCAGGGCTCAAGCAATGTGGTCCTGTCCACCAATAAACCATTTTCCAAGCAGCCTCCATGTCTCCAGGTGTCTTCTTCCCCACTTGGAGCCGAACCCAGAAGGACATTTCTTTCATCAGTTATACTGTTCTTATTTTGTTTCTGTTAGCTGTTCTTGAAATGGTTGACCATCAGAATAAATATGAATAAACACTGTGCTTTGTTAACACCTGCATCTATCCTTCTCTCCCTTGCTATTGTATGTCTTCTAATAAAGCGTACACTGTTTTCAAAATACTTTTTGATGCCAGTTTCAGCTTGTAACTTGATATCATACTTCAGAAGATAGATCTCTGCAGATAAGTCGCCAGGTTTAAATTGTCCTTGTACTTTTTAACTCTCCGGAAAAGCATTTTCTCTCTTTGGGTTTTGCTCCTATCCTTTGTTTCGGGTTGGGTGAGGGAAGACAACAAAGAATCACTGCTGCACTTTAGATACTTTAGATTAGAACTTGATTATTATTATTTTTTTACTAATGCCATATGCAAAACTGAACAGTTTACCCCTATTTGCATTTCTAAGGAACCTGAAACAACCGTGGCAATCCCCTCTTTGTGTTGAACTGCATTTCATTTCTAAATTGCCACACATTTCTACTAAGCAGTTGTTAATTGTGCTATTGATTAAATATCTTTAGGCTTTTGCTTCCCTCCTTTTACAGCATCAAAAGTTTGCTATTTATAGGCTTTTTTTTTTTTTTGCAAGGATGAATGGCTCTGCCTGTTTCTTGGACTCTTTCCAGACTCCATTTTACATTCTTGAAAAAACACAGGTGATTATTTCGGCCTCCCAAAAATAATCATTTTTTTTTAAAGTAAAAATAACCATGAATATTAAGATAGTAAACTGTTGGGGCACCTATCGGTTTTGTTCGTTCTCCTTGCCACATAATGAGAGAAGGATCAAAGAAAAGTCATTTCAAGGTTATCAGCTATAATCAGGAAATAAAGTGAAGCTACTTAAATATAATAAACTCAATTTGTATTAATAGTAACTATAAATACTGTACTTTATATTTCAGGCATAATGCTTAGAAAATAATACTCTGTGTGGTGCCAAGAAGCTACATTTATTCCATAATCACAGACAGCATATTATGATAATCTTGCATGAGGTTGAGAAACTGGCCCTAGGCATTAAAATGATTGATTATCCAAAGCAAGCTAAATATATATGCCACTGATGCCATGACTATTTATGTCAAGGTAAAATTACACGTAAATAAATACCCCAAACAGGTAACAGATTTTCCATCTGTATTTGCAATAATTAAAAATAGAAGTCTAATCAGTATTTAAAATGTGCAATTAAACCAATTGTAGATAATCGTATGTAAATGATGGATAATGGTTTCCATACATACAAAAGAAAAATCAATTTTACAGATTAAAAACCTAATGCCACCATATGGACAGATGATAATACCAAAGAAATAAATAGTTTTTTCATGCCTGTGGTTTAAAGCAAAACCTATTCTCAGGAGATTTAGACTATTATTCATAGAATATGAATGGATCTAAATTCTATTTCAGCAAATGTTTCTCATTATTGTATGGGGCTATAATATAAATGCAAAAGCTTTGCTAGAAAAGTATGGATGAATAAACCATATTATTTGCAGGTTTTTGCAGTTTCGTGTCAGCATTTCTTTTAAATGGCAAGAGCCTCTTATGGTTTTGTTTCTTACTAGAATGAGATATTGGTATAAAAACAAATTTGTTATCTGTAAAAACAATAGAAACAAAGTGTTGGCATGATAGGGAACAATATCAAAAGTTTATAGTTTATAGTTTATAGTTTTGGTTTATTTGTATGCCGCCCTTCTCCAGGAGGGACTCAGGGCGGCGAACAACTCAAAAGGGGAAAGGGAACATAAACAACAGTACACATAATTAAAATACACGAAAATCACACAGCCATACCAGTCAAGAGGGGAGGGGAACTCATCAACCCCAGGCCTGCCAGCACAGCCAGGTTTTGATGGCTTTCCGGAAGGCCTGGAGAGAGGTGAGGGTCCGGATCTCCGCGGGGAGTTCATTCCAAAGGGCCGGAGCTGCTACAGAGAAGGCCCTCCCCTGGGTAGTAGCCAGATGGCATTGGCTGGTGGACGGAACCCGGAGGAGGCCGACCCTGTGAGATCTGACGGGTCTTTGGGAGGTAATTGGCAGCAGGCAGTCTCTCAAGTACCCAGGTCCAATACCATGAAGGGCTTTATAAGTTACGACTAGCACTTTGAAGCGTATCCGGAGACCGATCGGTAGCCAGTGCAGCTCGCGGCGGATAGGTGTAACGTGGGTGTACCGAGGTGCACCCACAATCGCTCGCGCGGCTGCATTCTGGACGAGTTGAAGTCTCCGAATATTCTTCAAAGGCTGCCCCATGTAGAGCACAAACAATTCATAGTTGAAAATTTTATGTCTTAAAATGAGCGCCAACAGGGTAACACAATCTTTTTGTAATGACAACTGTTGTCCATGTCATGTGATCATCCTTGATTGATAACCTACATACAAGCAAAGAAAATGGGAGAAGCCTGGTTTGCTTAATGATGATACTATTCACTTAACAGCTGCAATGACTCACTACAACTATGAAAAAGGTTGTAATATTGGGAATGACTAACTTAAGAACTGCTTTGCTTAGTAATGGGAATTGTGAATCCAATTGTGGTTGTAAGTCAAGGGCTACCTGTACTCCTCAGGTATCAAAAGACAAGGGTGGCATAGATCCAGAGGTGGGTTCCTACCAGTTCGCACCTATTTGGTAGAACCGGTTCATCAAATCTACCGAACCGGTTAGAAGAGGTTCCACCAGTGGACCCGGAAAGCAGGCCACATCTACAGAAGAGGTTCCAAAAATTTTTGAAACCCACCACTGGTGTGATAGTAGATTGATTTGTCAGCCCAACGTGATAGATTATCTTATCCAGTATCTTCATGTAGATGTTAAGCAGAAGCAGAGAAACTACCAAGCCCTGTGGGACCTGCAAAGCTAAAGATGAGAGCTGGAACTCTCATTTCCTATCAACACTGACTGAGAGTAGTGTTAGAGAGTAATAGTTTCCTACTCCTGGAAACACCAAACCTGAAGTAGTCAGCAGCAGCCTGAAGATGACGAATGTGACTTCGTCGAAACGTCGCCAAGACATCTCCAATTCTACGCGGGAGAAAACCCGAACAACTAGAGACATATATATATATATATATATATATATATATATATATATATATATATATATATATATATATATATATATATATATATATATATATATATATATATATATATATATATATATAAGATTTTTTTTTACAACCCCTGGTAAGCCCCAATTATGGGAGGAAGCTAACTGCTTCCATCATCTGTCCTTCGGCTCGTCACAAGAGTCCATCACGACAGAAACCCAATATTTTTACTGTTGCCTTTGTTATATTTGTGTTTTTTTATTTATGCTTTTATTTATGTCTCCCTTTATTTATTTATCAGCATAAATTAAAAAAAACATATATATATATATATATATATATATATATATATATATATATATATATATATATATATATATATATATATATATATATATATATATATATATATATATTTAAAGTATATATATACACACATATACATACATACATATATACATACATACATACATATACATACATACACATACATACACATACATACACATACATACACATACATACATACATACATACATGAATAAAAATTATTTTAAACCAGAATATTTTTATTGTTGTAATTCTGATTTTGTTCATGCATCCGGTATATTATTTTAACAACTGAAATGGACGGAAACATTTGGTTAATGTTGGCTGGAGTCCTTTTAAAACAGGTCACATTTAGGAAATCTATCCTCACTCTGAGATTCAATACTATAAAAGCAAATCTAAATTCTCACCAGTAAATAAATTTCCCATATCAGTGATTTTCTCATTTTATACATTGCTATCAACTCGCTCCACTTATTTTTAAATATTCTTTTGGGACCCATTAATGAAATTATAAGTAAATTTACACTTTGTCAAAGGTAAATGATTCAATAACACCAGCTTTTCATGTTTATCAGACTTATTCAAATTGATAGCTTGCATAATTTGCCTATAATATAACCCTATATTTTGCAGACAACAGAAGCAGCCACTCTACTTTAACCTTCTATCAACTTATGCCTAAAGCAATGGTGGGTTTCAAAAAATTTTGGAACCTACTCTGTGGGTGTGGCCTCCTTTGTGGGAGTTGCTTGCCGGCCATGTGACCTGGTGGGAGTGGCTTGCTGGCCATGTGTTCTCTCTCTCTCTCTCTCTCTCTCTCTCTCTCTCTCTCTCTCTCTCTCTCTCTCTCTCTCTCTTTCCTTTTGTCTCTCTGTCCCTTTTTTCTTTTTTTCTTTCATCTCTCTCTCACTTTTTCTTTCTTTTTTATTTATTTATTTCTTCCTTTCTTTCTCTCTCTCTCTCTCTCTGTGTCTGTCTGTCTGTCTGTCTGTCTGTGGCAGTGGTGGGTTTCAAAAAAATTTGGAACCTCTTCTGTAGGTGTGGCCTGCTTTCCGGGTCCACTGGTGGAACCTCTTTTAACCGGTTCGGTAGATTTGACGAACCGGTTCTACCGAATAGGTGCGAACTGGTAGGAACCCACCTCTGGCCTAAAGGTATAACTATGAAAAGAAAAAGTATGTCTTCTAAAGTACATTGTTTTAGTTCAACAGTAATTTAGAAAACCAGCACAACACATTCTTAGGTAACTCCTTACCTGAAAGCAATGAAGGTAAACCCTGTTCAACAAAGGAGTCACGGAGAATATACTATTATTATTAGTAAGACGGCAGTAAGACAGCTTGGTGAGATTTATTAAGATATTATAGAGCTCTCTTTGCTCTGAATAAGGATTTGCTTTGTGGATGCAACTCCTCCATGCAAAGATAGAATACAAGCTTAATCAATGTGAGATAGTCAGGGTTGTGTCTTGACAATCCAAATTCTTCAGACAGGTGCACCTCAAAAGCTGCACTATGTTTAACTGCTAATATGCAGAGTTCCTCAAGTTTTGCTTAATTTCGGTTTTCCTTGCCATTTGAAGAGATTGAGAGCTATATAATCACTCATCCCATTCCATTCCATATCTCTGAACGCCGTATGCCCTAAAATACTTTTCTTCTGAATTACTACCTGAAATTCCTATCCCCTCATTTCATGTTTTCTTCAGCAGCTCCAAAGAATCACACTTTTCACACGTTCCCAGATATACAGAGGATAAAGTCTACGCACCCCTGTTATAACGCCAGGTTTTTCAGATGTAAAAAAATCAGACCACGTTCTTACCAGCTTTGACATATAAACTGTACAGTCCAACTGAAAAACAAACTGATTTTTTTGAGGGAAAAATAACAATAAAAAACTCACAATAATGTGGTTACATAAAGATGTGCACCCTTAAATTAATACTTTGTTGAAGCACACTTTGATTTTAAGATAGCATGGTAAGAGCCTATCAGCATGGCATGCCTTTGGGATTCTTCTGCCACTCTTCCTTGCAAAAGCACTCCAAATCTGTCAGATTGCAAGGGCATCTCCTGTGTACCCCACAGATTTTCAATTGGATTCCAGTCCGGGCTCTTGCTGGGCCATTGCAAAACCTTGATCTTATTCTGCTGAAGCCATTCTTTCATTGATGAGCCGAGGTGGCGCAGTGATTAGGGTGCAGTACTGCAGGCCACTTCAGCTGACTGTTATCTGCAGTTCAGCAGTTCTAATCTCACCGGCTCAAGGTTGACTCAGCCTTCCATCCTTCCGAGGTGGGTAAAATGAGAACCCAGATTGTTGTTGGGGGCAATATGCTGACTCTGTAAAACCGCTTAGAGAGGGCTGAAAGCCCTATGAAGCGGTATATAAGTCTAACTGCTATTGCTATTGATTTGGAGGTCTGCTTTGCTTTATGTCATGTTGAAAGGTGAAATTCCTCTTCATCTGTAGCATTTTAGAAGAGGCCTAAAGGTTTTGGGCTGAAATTGACTGAAACTTATTTGAAACTGTTCGTTATTCCGTCCATCTTGACTAAAGCCAGAGTTCCAACTGAGGAAAAGCAGAAAAGCATACTGTTTGGAATTATGGCCAAAAAGGTCAATCTTGATCTGATTGGGCTGTCCCAGACGCTTTTGTAAGACTTGATGCAAGATGTAGCTGCGCTTTCAAAAGAATTTCAATAGATGGGAACAGATTCAGTCTGTCAGTGAGAGGATAGGAAGCAAAATTCTAAGGGAAGATACTGTGAAAGGAGAAAACATGATTGAGCACATCACTTTGTAAACTTCTGTAGGGGAGCCACAAAAGAAGGCCAAGATCTATTTTCTATAGATCTTGCTGCAGAAGGCAGAATATTAAAGACACAGAAAACAATTGCTAAGTTGAATGTTAGGAAAAATGCCCCAATAATAAAAGCATTTCAATGGTGGAAATCTGCTACTTTGCAGCCAAAGTGAACTTATGTCACTTATGATCTCTCCACTATGTTTATTTCTGAAAGTATGAATATACATGACAGACCTGAGAGACCGCCTCCTGCCAATTACCTCCCATAGACCGATCAGATCGCACAGACTAGGCCTCCTCCGGATTCCATCTGCCAGCCAATGCCGGCTGGCGACTCCCAGGGGGAGAGCCTTCTCTGTTGCAGCTCCAGCCCTCTGGAACGAGCTCCCCGTGGAGATCCGGACCCTTACGACCCTCCAGGCCTTCCGCAAAGCCACTAATATCTGGCTGCTCCGGCAGGCTGGGGGGCTGTTGAAATAGCTAGCCCCACTGTAACTATGAATGTTGTATATTTTAAACTGTTGTTTGTCTGTCTGTCTATTTATCCCCTTCCTCTGTTTATTGTAAGCCGCCCGGAGTCCTTCGGGAGTGGGCGGCATAAAGACCAATAAATAAATAAATAAATAAATAAATTAATGACAGATTTTTACTTGAACATTAAAAACTCAGTCTGTAGGGTAGTGATGATCAAATGCTAGTCCATGGGGCATTTTCCCCATTTTGTACTCTATCTGGAAGCTAAACTATTTAACTTCTACGAAAGAGGGGGGGGAAACAATTTTTCTCAAAAATAGGACTGAGACTACACACCTTCTTAAATATCCATTTGGGATTTTGCATGTAATTCTCACTATCGAGAAGTGCAATTGTATCTCCGTAAGGCAGAAATTTGGTAATTGTGAAATCCTTCTTTGCAGATAGTATTCATTTTATTAGTGACAAAAGTGTCCCTGCACAAGACATCCTGTGCCATTTATTATTATTCTGAAATGAATGACTGAAAGACGTAATCATCTTCAATAACATATAAACCCAGAAACTTCTCCCACTCCAAAAGATATACAATGGAGATTAGTTCACATCTACTTCTTACAGGAAAATAAAATATTGTTTCTGTATATGAGTTGTTATAACAGAATAATTCTAATAATTTTAATCTCCTACACTGATCACTGTAATCAATCTTGAACTACAGGGTAATTAGCGAGAGAGATTAAATAAATAAAAACTAAGACCAACATTTAAGGTCAGTAAGTGCCCAGGCCTTCAGGGCCTTGCGAAAGAATGTCAAAGTGGGGGCCAACCTATGAGGATGATGTGTCACAGGGAAGGAACCACCATGGAGAAGGCCATTCTTGGTCCCACCAGATGAACCTCCTTAGGAGAGGGGACACAGCATTCTCTGCCACAACCCACCCCGCTCTGGAGGGTCAGGTAGATGTGACCAGGAAAAGATGGTCCTTCAAACAACCTGTTTCTAAGCCATGTAGGGCTTTGAAGATGACAACCAGTACCTTGAATTGGACCTGAAGCAAATTGATAACCAATGCAGCTCCCATAGGAGAGAAGACACATGTGCACATTATGCCCGCACAAAACCATGTAGGTCACCACATTTGAACCAATGGAAACTTCTGGATACTTTTCAAGGTCAGCCCCATGGACAGCATATTGCAACAGCCAAGAAGGAAGATAATAGGGTGTGGGTGACTGTGAACAGGGATTGTTGGTCCAGGAAAGGGTGTAACTGGAGCACAACCAATAATTGCACAAAGGCCCTCCTGTCCATGACTGTCACCTACTCCTCAAGCAGGAGACTTGAGTCCAGGATAACCCTCAGATTACACACCAGGTCTGTCTGGAGAAGTACCACCCCAATAAAAACCAAGATGTCAATTCTCCTCGGGCCAAAGAACCCCAAACTCAGAGCCATTCTGTCTTGCCAGGGTTCAGTTTCAGCCTGTTTTCCTCCATAAAGCCCTTAACTGTCTTGAAGCTCTGCAAGAGAAAGGTCACAGCATCATTTAACACACTATGGGCCAAAAAATACAGTTGGGTGTGATCAGAGGTGGGTTCCTACCGGTTCGCACTGGTTCAGTAGAACCGGTTCGTCAAATCTACCGAACCGGTTAGAAGAGGTTCCACCAGTGGACCCGGAAAGCAGGCCACACCTACAGAAGAAGTTCCAAAAAATTTTGAAACCCACTACTGGGTATGATAAGTAGATTGATTTGTCAGCCCAACGTGATAGATTATCTTATCCAGTATCTTCATGTAGATGTTAAGCAGAAGCAGAGAAACTACCAAGCCCTGTGGGACCTACAAAGCTAAAGATGAGAGCTGGAACTCTCATTTCCTATCAACACTGACTGAGAGCAACCACAGAGAAAGGAAGTGAACCAGGGCAACACAAGCTCCCATTCCCAACCCCCAAAGCCACTCCAGAAGTACGCCACGGTTGATAGTATCAAAGGCCATCGAGAATCAAATACAGCAATTGGGATTGTGACAGTTTGGTTAAATCTTAGCCTGGCACCAGCTGACTTACTTCCATTAATCTAATAATTTTAGATCCAAATGATGGAAAATGGTCACATACCAACTGCATCTATGGACTTTCTCCAGCACATCAATTATCTTAAGGACTAGATAAGGTATAGAGAAATGGTGGGATTCAATTTTTTTTTACTAGCGGTTCTGTGGGCATGGCTTGGTGGGTGTGGCATGGGTGGGTGGGCGTGGCTTGGTGGGCACGGCAGGGGAAGGAAGAGGGTTGCAGAAGGATTCCTCCCCATTGCTGACGTCCGGCTCAAACTCCCTTGTCTCCTCCCCACTGGTCCAAGGCTCAGGCGCCTCCTGGTAGCCAACCAGCCTCTCTGCGCCCTGCTTGGAGTTGGAACCCTGTCCAGGGTCCTCCACATCCTCCAAAGCCGACTCATAGGGCCCCTCGCTGTCGGAGTCTGGTGGCAGCTCCAACGGCTCTTGCCGGGCCACAACAGATTTTCAATTTTTTTCAACACTGTTGTAACTTTGAAACATATGGCCCAAACAATTCCTTTTCAGTCAGTGTGGCCAAGGCAAGCCAAAAGATTGGACAACTATGGTCTATATACTTGAATTGGTTTATTTCATTTGAGGGGTCTAATAGTTCCTACTGGGAATCAAAACATGTAGGGGCCAATATTTCAATTTCACCAGTTCCAATTCTTTCCAACGCTTCTGTCCACTCAATCTCCGTAGAAAACTAAAAATTCTGCACAATTCAGGGACCTTACAGTTATTTCGGTCCAATTGTTAGCAATGCTCCCTAATTTTCTTTACCTTAATTTGTTATCCATCTTTCACTAATTTTTTAAATCCAAAATATTATTAATCACATAAAAATCAAATTTCTTTGATCAGTACAGGGCGGGGCATAACCTTTTCCTAGGGGGTCACAGCAACACTTGTAATAACAACACAAATAATTCATACACCATTCGAAAGCCCATCAAAAACTGAGTTTATTGACACGATTTAATAGTCAGTATGACCACCATTAGCCCTTCGAACAGCATTCAAACGAGGTGGATAAGAACACAACAAATCTTCAAACAGTTCCGTTCGATTTTCCAGATTTTCCAGAGGGCGGGGCATAACCTTTTCCTAGGGGGTCACAGCAAGATCGACAGCAGTTTACAACTTCCGCGACACCTCATTTTAAAGCCCATAAAAAACTGAATTGAATGAGCTATTAAATGTTAAATTTGTTTCGGTTGAAACTTTGAGAATGAATTTGGAAACTGTGTTGAAAAATCTGGAAAATCGAACGGAACTGTTTGAAGATTTGTTGTGTTCTTATCCACCTCGTTTGAATGCTGTTCGAAGGGCTAATGGTGGTCATACTGACTATTAAATCGTGTCAATAAACTCAGTTTTTGATGGGCTTTCGAATGGTGTATGAATTATTTGTGTTGTTATTACAAGTGTTGCTGTGACCCCCTAGGAAAAGGTTATGCCCCGCCCTGTATAGAAATCCCATTGCAGTACTGCACACTGCACTAAAATCATATGAAGCTTATTTAATTTATTTTAAATTTTTTGTTAAAGGCAGATTTATAGTTTCTGTTCTTAATCCCTCTTTTCCTGATTAATCCACCAATCAATAGAAATCTTTTACTTTAAAGCTAATTGCACAGTTGAAGTAATACAATAAGCTAATCCTTTTACTACCCTTGCAGAAATGCTACTAAAATAAGATATGTATTACTCATGTGTATATTTTTGAGTTTCATCTTAATATTATTACCCAATTTCTAAACAATAAACAATAAACTACTGGACTGTTGGAAAATAAGGACCTTATAATTAAGGTAAGGACAGAATTTTGTAAGCCCTTTATCCTGTTATGACATTTTGCAGCTAACATAAGAGATGGATTCAATTTCCTAGACCAATAAAACACAAATATAAAATATAAAATACAGAAACACAAATATAGGGAAAAACACAAATCTGAGATGATTTAATCATAGAAAGAGGATATCACTCAACTTCTGCAAGCCATAGCTAACTTGGCAGTCTTTGTAGTGGTCTTGAAGAAGAAAGCTTATAATGTCTTGTACAGAAAATCAAGTAATAATTCTGGTTCTTACCAATATTCAGAGAGATGCACAGGGAGTGTTTAACAGCTTTCATTAGACCATTACCTAGACATTCAGATTGATTTTATTTTAAAATTCATTCATGGAGATAAGGAAACTAAAATAACAAAAGTTTTTTGCAGAGATTGCATTAGAAGCTTGTAGAACCTGATTATTATTAATGGCAAATTAATTTTGAGCTGTACAATGTAGAGTACTATAAAAAAAAAAACACTAGAACACTGTTGTGGCCCAGCAGGAGCCGTTGGAGCTGCCACCAGACTCCGACAGCGAGGGGCCCTGTGAGTCGGCTTTGGAGGATGTGGAGGACCCTGAACAAGGTTCCGACTCCAAGCAGGGTGCAGAGAGGCTGTTTGGCCACCAGGAGGCACCTGAGCCTTGGACCAGTGGGGAGGAGCCAAGGGAGTTGTTCCTAGATGCCCGGCAATGGAGAGCTAATAGGTGTAAGGAACAATTACGCAATTACAGGAGGTAATTGCACTCAACTGGTGGTCATTAGGCTCCTCTCCAGACTATAAAAGGACTGCTTGTGCACACGCCCCTCTTGCAGAAGTCCACGCAGGAACTAATGTTGGAGAACATTATGGTGAGCTAGGCAGGCTGGATTGCTGCCACGGCTTATCTATGCTGGATTGCTGCCCCAGCTTGTCTGTGCCGGTTTGCTGCCAAGGACCTGTCTGTCTGTTAATTAAATGCCGTAACTTATCTTTGGCTTGGAGTGTGTGTTGGTGTGGGACGAGGGGGGGGGGCAGAACAGAACACTATATTGTTTTCCCCTTTTTCATTACATAGTACTTTTCCTCCTTCCTCCCTTTTGTTTCCTCTTTCATTTCTCTGCATTATTTTATTTAATCTAATTGCTTTGATATGCGTATTTAATTTGTGATCTGTAATAAACTATTCAAATTGAAACTACAAAGCAGAAAAGTTCAAATAGAACAAAGCAGGATCTTTTTTAAAAGATGAAGTAATCAGAAATCTAATGATTTGAGGGAAATTCAATAATAATTATACCTATATAGAATGTGCTATAACTTAATTTTTAAACAACAAAGTGAATACCTACCACATTGAAATATACTGTCCACTCTTTCCTATGATTGGCATATTTTCTTAAGATAATGTTTTGTTTTCAGTACCAAAGTGTCTTTCCAAGAACCCAAATAACTTTTTGACAATAGTTCAAATAATTCAAAGTACTATATTTTTGCAGCTTTAAACATCATTAAAGGTTTTAATAAATTAAACTTGTTTTGATATAAAAAGAAATATATTTAATATTTCTTAAAACCTGAAACCATTGAAGAGCCGAGGTGGCGCAGTGGTTAGGGTGCAGTACTGCAGGCCACTTCAGCTGACTGTTATCTGCAGTTCAGCGGTTCTAATCTCACCGGCTCAAGGTTGACTCAGCCT
This sequence comes from Thamnophis sirtalis, assembly GCF_051295495.1. Lineage (NCBI taxonomy): Eukaryota > Metazoa > Chordata > Lepidosauria > Squamata > Natricidae > Thamnophis > Thamnophis sirtalis. The sequence goes on from NW_028261388.1 coordinate 77,926,016, forward strand.
TCCATCCTTCTGAGGTGGGTGAAATGAGGACCCAGACTGTGGGGGCGATATGCTGACTCTGTAAACTGCTTAGAGAGGGCTGAAAGCCCTATGAAGCGGTATATAAGTCTAATTGCTATTGCTATTGTTATTGTATAACAAATGCCTAGAATAGGAAATGCTTACTCTTTTTTCCAAGTGATTTATGTATTTTTCATATTTGTTGAAAATTGGATGCGTTACTTTAATCTCTAAAAAACACAATTTTATCTGCTATGTTCAAAAACATAAAGATTCCAAGCAGCCAATGATTCTCATCCAAATAAATGGTACAACATATGGTGAATGTATTACTTTTCAGTTATTTTGGCAAACTCTTTTTGTAGACTCAAAAATGTTTAAAGTATAATTAATTATATGCAATTAAGGAAACTATCCTATTTACCACCTATGCTTTCCAACAATATTTACCTCCCATTTTAAAATATGTGTTATTCCAATTAGTTACTTTCTCATGGGAGCAGCGATCAAATATTAATTTTTCACTTAATATCAGATGATTTTGACCACCTAAACGATGGAAATAAAACCAACTTCCTTTACACTTAAAACCAAACATGTGTCAAGATTTAAAGGTGCCAAATACACACTTTCCATGACAGTATTTTTTTGTTCCAATACATCTACTATGTATTCCAATAAGGTGCTAATCCTGAAGAATCTAGATGGATTTACTCCTACTGTACATGAAATAACATGATCAGAGGATGACGCTATATATGTAATTCAGGGAAATAATAATATATCCTCTTAGAAACAAGACAAAAAGGATGCTATAAATGTAATACTGTCCAATTCCTATATTCGATTCTACATTAGATTTGCTCAGGTGTTTGGCCATCAAGACTGTAGTAACTCGTGGCACGACAAAACCGCGCTCCACTAAAGCGCGCCCAATTAAACCGCGTCGCTGATGTCATCAGCAAGGCGACAACAGCAACCGCGGAGAAAAAAGGGCGCTTTAAATAGCGCTTTAAAAGCAAGCCGATTCAAGTTAAGGTAAGGGTTAGGTTTAGGGTTAGGTTAAGGGTTAGGGTTAGGTTAAGGGTTAGGTTAAGGGTTAGGTTAAGGGTTAGGTTAAGGGTTAGGTTAAGGGTTAGGATTAGGTTTAGCGTTAGGTTAAGGGTTAGGTTTAGGGTTAGGTTTAGGGTTAGGGTTAGGGTTAGGTTAACGGTTAGGTTTAGGGTTAGGGTTAGGTTTAGGATTAGGTTTAGGGGGATTAGGTTTAGGTTTAGGGGTTAATTTTAGCTTTAGCGTTCACAGCATGCTTTTTTCTCCGCGCTGTTGTCGCGCTGTGATGACGTCAGCTACGCGGTTTCGTCGAGCGCGCTTTAGTCGAACGCGGTTTTGTGGTGGAACTGTAGTAACTACCTATGATTACACTTTTATTTGTATCTTCTTTTCAACTTGATACTTGTTGGTCTTGACAACATGTTGTCTGTAACTAGAGGGATAAGTCATGTTAACTGTAACAAAAATAAGACAGTCACCAATGCTACTATGTGATTGCAATCTTTTTAATACTATGACAAATAGCAGACAGAAATGTATGCCATAATACATGTATTAGCAACATAATTTTTTTAGGGTAATATTATTGGCTAGCTTAAATTCCTTCTGACATTTCATTCACATTTATCTATCTATACTACATGAAGGTCTAGATTCTTGCAACCAGAGAACCCATGGAAAGGAGAGGAAGGAGTCAACCAATAGAATCTATTGGGCCAAATATATCAAAAAGTACATTTCGCATATACACATACACATACACAATAAATTAAACAATGATTGTTTCATTGTTGCCTCATGCTTCTCAGTACTAAATTAAATACGTCTGCCAGAATGGAATGGAATGGAATGGAACGGAACGGAACAGAACAGAACAGAATTCTTCATCGGTGAAGTGTGAATGGACACACAAGGAATTTGTCTTTGGTGCACAAGCTCTCAGTGTACATAAAATATATAAGTAATAAATCATGGTCATAGTCATCATAAATACATTCATCATGAATCACAAGATACAACACTTAGTGATAGTCATAGTGTATTAAATAAGCAATCAAAATCATACTAGGAAAGTAAATAAAACAATAGAAATCATAAAGATACAAGCAAAAAGGTTATAGTCATAAATAGAAAAGGAGAAAGGTAATAGAAAGGATGAGAAGAATAATAGTAATACAGTTTTTAGTAAATCGTTTGACAGTGTTGTGGGAAATAGTTGTTTAGCAGAGTGATGGGATGCAGGGAAAACTGTCCTTGTGTCTAGTTTTTTCTGGTGTGCAATGCTCTATAACAGTGGTTCCCAAACTTGGCAACTTTAAGACTTGTGGACTTCAACTCCCAGAATTCTCCAGCTAGCTCTTCTGGCTGGAGAACTCTGGGAGTTGAAGTCCACAAGTCTTAAAGTTGCCAAGTTTGGGAACCACTGCTCTATAACATTGTTTTGCGGGAAGAAGTTGAAACAATTTATGTCCAGGATACGAGGGGTCTGTAGATATTTTCACAGCCCTCTTTTTGACCCGTGCAGTATACAGGTCCTCAATGGAAGGCAGGTTAGTAACAACTGTTTTTTCTGCAGTTCTAATTATCCATTGAAGTCTGTGTCTGTCTTATTTGGTTGCAGAGCCAAACCAGACAGTTATAGATGTGCAGATGACAGACTCAATAATCCCTCTGTAGAACTGTATCAGCAGCTCCTTGGTCAGTCTGAGCTTTCTGAGTTGGCGCAGAAAGAACATTGTTGTGCTTTTTTGATGATGTTTTTGATGCTAGGTGTCCATTTTAAGTCTTGAGATATGATAGGTCTCTACTGTTGAAACTGTGTTGTCCAGTATTGTAAGAGGGTGTAGTATAGGAGGGTTTCTCCTAAAATCTACCATCGTTTCTACAATTTTGAGTGTGTTTAGTTCAAGATTGTTCCGGTCACCCCACAAGACTAGTTGTTCAACCTCCCATCTGTATGCTAGGTGCTAGTTATTACTTATAAAGCCCTTCATTGTATTGGACCTGGGTACTTGAGAGACCGCCTGCTGCCAATTACCTCCCAAAGACCCATTAGATCGCACAGGGTCAGCCTCCTCCGGGTTCCATCCACCAGCCAATGCCATCTGGCTACGACCCGGGGGAGGGCCTTCTCTGTTGCAGCTCTGGCCCTTTGGAACGAACTCCCCATGGAGATTCGGACCCTCACCTCTCTCCTGGCCTTCCGGAAAGCCGTTAAAACCTGGCTGTGTCGGCAGGCCTGGGGTTGATGAGCTCCCTTCCCCTCTCGACAGGTGTGGTTGTTGGTTATTTTAACTGCCTGTCTTGTATTTGTATGTTCCGTTTCCCGTTTGAGTTGTTCGCCGCCCTGAGTCCCTATAGGGAATAGGGCGGCATAGAAATAAAATAAAACTTCAAACTTCAAACTGTATGCAGATTAGTCGATGTCTCAAATGAGTCAAATCACTGCTGTATCATCTGCAAACTTCAGTACTTTAACAGAGGGATCTTTTGAAATGCAATCATTGGTATGGAGAGAGAAGAGAAGTAGAGAGAGCACACAGCCCTGGGTGAGACCCGTGCTAATTGTACAGATATCTGATGTGATTTTGCTTAGCTTCACCTGTTAAACACATGAAACATTTACTTAATGGTGAATATTTATCCTCATAATACTGAGAAATGTTCCAATTGGAATCTTTATCTTCATCTGCATAATTGAAACCAGTAATTGCATCCTTGCTTTAAAGATTAGCAAATACATCTTTAAAAAAAAAACAATATTTTGTGTTTCCTTGAGTAAACAGCTGGAAAAGTATATCATCGTTTTAAATAGTTCAACAATATCATTATTGGCTCAAGCTATGATTGATTGGTAGTGATACAGACATTTATTTTTAACAGAATAATTTATCCCTTATGACACATATTACCATATGTCAATGCTATTTCCAGTATTTAATGAATTACTAGAGTACAGAAAGCAGGCATATTTTGTAATTAAGTAGCAGCTGTTTTAACAGATAGCAGTGGTCCTATATCTTTAAGTTTTAAAACAGGATGGCAAAGAAATAGCATTATTAACTTGTCAAACTTCAGTCACATTTTGTAGCATCTTCATTTATAGTCTAGGACTCTAGGTCACAATGAGACAGAATGCATGCACTTTGTAAAATCTTCCCAGCTGTCTTCCATATATCTGTACATCAATCAGAACAGAAGCTATTCCAGCTCAGAACAGGGTGAAATTTCCACTGGGATTACAATGCAGTTACAATGCTGTATAGCCATAAGGCAACCTATTTAACAGTGTCAAAATCCCTTCCAAGGGTACCAAACAACTTGAGACTTTCATTTCTCAAAGGCCCATTACCAGAGATCAAGCCACACAAACTAACTAACTAACTGCACTAACTGTTGTGGCCCAGCAGGAGCGAGGGGCCCTATGAGTCAGCTCTGGAGGATGTGGAGGACCCTGGACAGGGTTCCGACTCCGAGCAGGGTGCAGAGAGTCTGGTTGGCCACCAGGAGGCGCCTGAGCCTTGGACCAGTGGGGAGGAGACAAGGGAGTGCGATCCGGACGTCATGCATAGGAGCAGTGGAGAGGAGCCAAGGAAGTTGTTCCTGGATGCCGGCCAACGCCGGGCAGATCGACGTAGAGAGCAGCTACGCAGTTACCAAAGGTAATTGGACCCAGGTGATTGTAATTAGGCTCCTCTCAAGATAGTATTTAAAGAGAGACTGGGAGGAGCCTGGTTTTGCAGGATTCAACGTCATTCCTAACGCTGGAGAAGCTGTTATCTATCGAAGTCTGAGTTGCTGCCAAGGTTCTTATCTGTTTCTTATGCTTGGCTTTCAGCCACCGAGGTTTTGGTTTCTTGCTAATAAAGTGCTTTGAAATTCCAGTTAAGCTTGTCTCAGCATTCATTACTGGACGGAGGAGGAGGTCAGAACAACTAACTAACTACACTAACTTACTTACTTACTCCCTCCCTTCCTTGATGTTGAACAATGTTTTAAACACCACTAATGGCTGTGAAAGTGGTGGAGAAATAGTAGCAACAGTAAATTACTCAAAGGTCCATTTTCATTGGCCTGTTTTTTTAAAAGAAACACCTTACTTGGACATCTTGATGCATGGGATGGTTCTAGAATTCATAGATAAATCTATGATGAGCCATCAAAATAAGTTATAAAATGCATCACAAACAAGAGACTTGGCTGCCATTTGAAAAATTCACCACATTTGCTGAAATGTTGGCTACTATTCATTGTTAAGTACAGAATGTTCTACTTGGCTAAAGTAGCACTGCATTCCCTAGACAACAGTTCTCCATGCCAAACATCAAACTACTTGGAAGGCCTGTGGCAATTTCAAAGGCAGCATGTGAGGCCTTAACATTGATTAAATTTCTACTGTATCCCAGGTGATACCCTTGTTCCAATCATGATTTCTCAGCTTTGCCAAGAGAAGAATTTGTTTTTGGTTATTAGGGTCTCTAAAACCCCATGACAATGAATACATTCAAAATCAATCTAGAAAATATAATCCATTTTCAATCATGGATTTTCCACCTAGTTTTCCAGTTTATTTATTTATTAGACTTATATACCGCTTCAAGGCCTTTCAGCCCTCTCTAAGCGGTTTACAATTATTATTTTTTTAGCAAATTGAGTCAGCAACTTGCCCCCACAGTCCAGGTCCTCATTTCACCCACCTCGGAAGGATGGAAGGCTGAGTCGACCTTGAGCCGGTGAGATTTGAACCGCTGAACTGCAGATCACAGTCAGCTAAAGTGGCCTGCAGTACTGCACCCTAACCACTGCGCCACCTCGGCTTTCTCAGTTGACCCAGTCTTGTTTCTTTCATGTGTGAGGTTGAGGCTGTGCTCACATAACAGAATTTCCTATGGTTAGTGTTCTGACCCCCCTTGTTCCACACCAAAGCACACTCCGAGCCAAAGACACTTTACGCAATCTATTAACAGACAGACAGGTCCTTGGCAGCAAACTGGCACAGACAAGCTGAGCAGCAATCCAGCACAGATAAGCCCTGGCAGCAATCCAGCCAGCTAAGCTCATCAAAAATGTTCTCCAACATTCGTTCCTGTGTTGACTTCTGCAAGAGGGGCGTGTGCACAAGCAGCCTTTTCATAGTCTGGAGAGGAGTCTAACTTTCTAAGTAGTTCAGAGAACCGATTGTTGGAAGAAATCTCCTTTTGTTTTTTTCCACTTTACAGGGCTAATCCTGTAAGGAAGGCAGGAAGGAAGCATTCTAGTGTTGTTTCTAGCCTCCTCTTTATTGCCCTGCTTACAGAAACTGCCTCTCCGGTTAACCCTTATTACATTGTAACAGTAAGGCGAAGCATCCATTGACCTGAGTGACCTTGAGTTGGCCATGCCTACCCGGTCACATGACCACCGAGCCCCACCTACCCAGATGGTCATTAGGGCAGAGAACCGGTTGTTAAATTATTTGAATCCCACCACTGGAACAATTAGATAAGACTCCAAATAACTTAGGGAGGATTGGCCCTAGCCCTTTTACAGTTATGCAGTGACTCCAGGAAGCAGCATGCTTGATCCCTCCTCCCTGCCAGTTAGCTGCTTCCTAACAGGTCTTCCTATTACGATGCTGTTTCTCAAAGATGAGGATGTTCTCTGAAGTCTAATGGAATCTGTTATGGATCCTGAACTGTTATGGTACCACTATAACAATTGTGATACAACTCTGAACAGTCGAATTCACCTCTGACTTGCAACAGTGGATAATTTATATATTTTCTTTATGAACTCATGAGCTGCCTTCTTTAATAAACAAATAAAGACTCCATTTGTTACTAATGTCACAGAGATTATTGTTTTTATGGGTCTGGTGTTTTCTCTTGGGCATTTATTATTATTTGGATGCTACGTTTGGAGTTTTATTTTGATTAGGTTAAGTGATAACCAATAGTGAAAAGTCCTTCAAATCAACTTCATGGAAGAATGGGAATTTGAAATTGGATTTCTCAAATCTACTTCCAATGCCATAATGAAAGTATGGCAGCCATTTCGTGGCAGCCATTTAATTCTCTTTAAAAGGTATACATGAACTGTTCCATTGGTATCTTTCAAATAAAAGATCCTTTAATGCTCCTCTGGATATTTTGATTAATAATTCCTTTATCATTGGCCAGGCTATCTTTGGTGGTGGGAGCTGAAGTTAAAAACATATATGTTATATTATAGGCAAACTATTTACATTCCACCTTGCCTATCTATCAGAGGTGGGTTCCTACCAGTTCGCATCTATTTGGTAGAACCGGTTCGTCAAATCTACCGAACCGGTTAGAAGAGGTTCCACCAGTGGACCCGGAAAGCAGGCCACACCTACAGAAGAGGTTCCAAACTTTTTTGAAACCCACCACTGGTCCTTGGATATGATTATTCTACACTATCATGCTCATATTTATAAAACTCAGTGCCTCTGTGGAAGGTAAGGATGACTACTGCGTTTGTGGTGCAATCAGAACATTGCGTGTGTTGAAGTTGTTTTAACGCAAACCAAAGATGCCTTTTAAAAAACAAGCTTACATCATATTCTTATGCATGCCAGTGCTGTGTGTGAGGTAATTTAAGGTAGTTCTGACAAGTGTCGTCGGCATCTTCATATCCGGTCACATTGGCGGCAAGCCACTCCCATCCGGTCACATGGGTGGCAAGCCACTCCCACAAAGGAGGCCACACCCACAGAGTAGGTTCGAACAATTTTTGAAACCCACCACTGGGATGTACGCACACTCATCCGCCACTTCTGCGGCCAGGTTCTGAATGGCTCAAGGCCTCAAGGCCCAAGGGATGGGGACCCCTGCTCAAGAGGACTCTCCTCCTATATAAATCAATACTTGAAAAGCCACCTTTCTGATAGCCAGCTCCTAATCATCAAGAGTTGAGCAAGTCTTGACTGAGATGCTCATTTTAAGTTCAAAATATCTGTTTTGAATTTCAAATGGATTATATCTGCCTCTCTAGAACATTTTTATGCAGGCAAAATAGCATTAGAATACTTCTGGTAGTGATACAACAACCCATTCGGAACCTGAAATATTTTTGGATCTAGAGCCGTGGTGGCGCAGTGGTTGGGGTGCAGTACTGCAGGCCACTTCAGCTGACTGTTATCTGCAGTTCAGCGGTTCTAATCTCACCGGCTCAAGGTTGACTCAGCCTTCCATCCTTCCGAGGTGGGTAAAATGAGGACCCAGATTGTTGGGGGCGATATGCTGACTCTGTAAACCGCTTAGAGAGGGCTGAAAGCCCTATGAAGCGGTATATAAGTCTAACTGCTATTGCTATTGCTAATCTTCTAGAATGAATTAATGAATGAATTCCTAGGAATGAGACTTACTGTACCACATCACTGATTCATGTAGGAGCTTTCCAATAAAAGTACACAAAACATGAATTTTCAGATGAAAATCATAGCTACCAGTAAGTAGTTCTATCAGATGCTATAACTACCAGCCCAGAAACTTTTTCTAATTCTATTTTGGTAATATTTACCTACTCGAGTTTTGATTGTTTTCTGATTATGCGCCATCAAGTTGTTTTCAACTGGTATAATGAAATGATTATTCAGAGCTCAGTTGTAGATAAGGTTGTGTGTTAGAAACATACAGTAATATATTAAAGCTCATTACAAGGTGATTATATAAAGATTACACGTAGCAAAAATGATGCAATTGCCAAATGAAATCTTGCTATTATCTTGACTTGTAATTAATTGTAGAAAGATAGCCTGCATTCTAAAAATAATCCAAATACAGACGTTTCCAATTTATCCCCCCATTTACCACAAATCCAAAAACTGGATAAAATCAATATCTGTTAAACATCATGATATTTGGTCCATAAAGGTAGCTGTTCCTGAAACCAGAACTCAGAAGGAGAGGCGTAGCCTCTTTCCGCATTTACTTGTCTAAAGAATAGCTATCAGACTTTTATTCTAAAATCAGATTTTATTCTTCAGAATTCCAATGCAACTAGCTGTATTTTACTTGTTGCAAATACAAAAACAACATTCCTTGCAATGTATTCAGTGGCAGACTGCAGTTATCTCTCAGCTTCAGGAACTCCCAACTTCTAATTAAGCAGATAATTAATAGTACCGTTGATCATGCCCACAGTAATTCTGCCAAACCATCTTTATACTAATATCAAATTAATAATTCAGAAATATTTTTTTTCTTGTGTATGTGGATGGTCTCAGAATGTGGTTCATAAATTGCTGCAACTAATTAAACGCACCTCAAAATCCCATTTTGAATCTGTATTTCCAACCAGTTAAACTAAACAGAACCACAGTTACACTATGCTCCTCTGCGTCTTTCAGCATTTCACAACCACACAAAGCCTGTGACTGAAACTCTCTAAATCCTCCATATCACTCTTAGTAGATGACAGTTCATGGGAAATACGGAGGGAAAAAATAATTTCCTCTCTATCCCACTGATAGTAGCAATAGCAATAGCAGTTAGACTTATATACCGCTTCATAGGGCTTTCAGCCCTCTCTAAGCGGTTTACAGAGTCAGCATATTGCCCCCAACAACAATCCGGGTCCTCATTTTACCCACCTCGGAAGGATGGAAGGCTGAGTCAACCCTGAGCCGGTGAGATTTGAACAGCCGAACTGCAGAACTGCAGTCAGCTGAAGTAGCCTGCAGTGCTGCATTTAACCACTGCGCCACTTCGGCTCATGTTATATGTTGAGTTATATAGTTATATCAGCAAAAGTATTTCATTGGACTTTACCCACAGTTGTTTGTGGGTTTTGAAGTAGATCATAGAAGTCGGGCACCCTCTTTAGAATTATACATCTAATGTTCTAAACATTTTAAAGCATGGGAGACATTTCTATATAGAACTGAGAGTTACTTACCTGAACCAAATTCCATCCTATTAAGGATTCAGCAATGATGGATGTTACAGTTGTACATACGCCACCAAAAACCATTAGATGTGTAGGTCCATATTTTATTGCATCATAGAAGGCTTTAAGACCCTTTGCATTGTCACACTAGGGAAAACAAATGAAGAAAATCACATGTAATTAAAGGTGCACTTTGATATTTAAGGATTTCCATAATTAATACCATAATTGAAGGAAAGTAGTCAGCAAGCAGTGACTGTTATACTAGCTAGTTATTTTTTAATTATCCTAAATGGCAACATTCTGGTCTTCTAAGTTGTAACACAGAAATTGCTTTAAATCATATATGTTGTCATATAGCTCCTTGTGTAGGTGTGGCGGTCACCCATGGCCCAGTGCATAACAGCGCAGCCACGCTGAACCACACAGGAAAAAACAAACTCCATAACATCCTGATAGTTCATAACATAACATCCTGATAGTTCACTCTAGATATGCCTTACCCAACAACGCCCAGGATTTGACCATATATAGACAGAACTTCCCTGAGCAGTAGATTAGCAATTTGAGATTTGAGATTTGAGATTTGAGAAGTTTATTTATATGCCGCCCTTTTCCCTGGGGGGACTCAGGGTGGCTTACAACTCGAAAAGGGGGGGGGAAACAAACATTTAACACGTAGGACAGTACGTCATTAAAAAACACAACATTCATACCATTCGGGTGGGTTACAGTCTTTAGCCCCAGGCCTGACGGGATAGCCAGATTTTGAGGGCTGTGCGGAAGGTCTGGAGGGTGGTGAGGGTACGAATCTCCATGGGGAGATCGTTCCATAGGGTCGGAGCTGCCACCGAGAAGGCTCTCCTCCGCGTGGTTGCCAGTCGACATTGACCGGCAGATGGGACTCGGAGGAGGCCTAATCTATGGGATCTAATAGGTCGAGTGGAGGTGATTGGCAGTAGGTGGTCTCTCAAGTACCCAGATCCACTACCATGAAGGGCTTTATGGTGACAAGTAGCACCTTGAAGCGTATCCGGAGATCGACAGGTAGCCAGTGCAGCTCGCGGAGGATAGGTGTTATGTGGGTGAAGCAAGGTGCACCCACAATCGCTCGTGCGGCCGCATTCTGGACTAGCTGAAGTCGCCGAATACTCTTCAAGGGCAGCCCCAGGTAGAGCACATTGCAGTACTCCAGCCTAGAGGTCACAAGGGCCTACAAATTGTAGTTTGACAGGCTGTCTTAAATCACATGCTGATTGCTCCTCCTGCCTTTGTCCTGTCTCAATAAAAGGGGCTCCCAGACTCCAATCTGGGTCGCCTCATTCCGAGAAAGCTCCTGTCCGTGTCTTTTCTCAACATTGGCCTCATGAGCGAACCACAGCTACATCACACATATATATAGCATGATACATGAAGAAAATGTCTATCAACATCTGTGTTCTACTTTTAAACCTGATTTTGCACTTTAGCCAAACTTATTATTGCTATTTCATAACAACATTCCTTACATTATACTCCTTCCAAAAATCTATTTTTGTATCACCGGTTTATAAGGTAATGGTAAAGGTTCCCCTTGCATATATATGCTAGTCGTTCCCGACACTAGGGGGCGGTGCTCATCTCCATTTCAAAGCCGAAGAGACAGCGCTGTCTAAAAACGTCTCCGTGGTCATGTATGCGGCAACATTAAATGCTGAAGGCGCATGGAATGCTGTTACCTTCCCACCAAAGGTGGTTCCTATTTTTCTACTTGCATTTTTACATGCTTTTGAACTGCTAGGTTAGCAGAAGCTGGGACAAGTAATGGGAGAGCTCTCTCTCTCTCTCTCTCTCTCTCTCTCTCTCACACACACACACACACACACACACACACACACACACATCAGTATTTATATATTGTTCTTCAACTTCTCATTTCACTCCCCTCTCCCAAAATATTCAGTAAAGATAATAAAGCAGTAAGAATTTAAAACACCTATATTGTGAGAAATACCACTACCTATCATAAGCAAAACAACATTATGTATATAAAGAAATAATTTAAAATCTTTCTAAAGACTAAGTTTAAGATAAGAGAAAAGATCATGAAATATACTTGTCTAATATTTAGGGGTTATTACTATCCCAGGTATTCAACAAGTTCACCTTTGACAGTGGTAGGACGTATGATAGAAGTTTTTGAACTGGCCGAAAAGCTATGAAGGAGTCAGAGGTGGGTTCCTACCAGTTCGCACCTATTCGGTAGAACCGGTTCGTCAAATCTACCGAACCGGTTAGGTTCCACCAGTGGACCCGGAAAGCAGGCCACACCTACAGAAGAGGTTCCAAAAATTTTTGAAACCCACCACTGGTCCTTGGATATGATTATTCTACACTATCATGCTCATATTTGTAAAACTCAGTGCCTCTGTGAAAGGTAAGGATGACTACTGCATTTGTGGTGCAATCAGAACATTGCAGGTGTTGAAGTTGTTTCAACGCAAACCAAAGATGCCTTTTAAAAAACAAGTTTACATCATATTCTTATGCATGCCAGTGCTGTGTGTGAGGTAATTTAAGGTGGTTCTGACAAGTGTCGTCGGCATCTTCATATCCGGTCACATGGGTAGCAAGCCACTCTCATCTGGTCACATGGGTGGCAAGCCACTCCCACAAAGGAGGCCACACCCACAGAGTAGGTTTGAACAATTTTTGAAACCCACCACTGGAAGGAGTAGACAGTCTCTCATGGCCCCAAACTTTATTCACACTAATTATTATCTGAATTGGTCCAAGAAACACAAAAAAGATTAAATGGCAACAGTCAGACCCCCGGACTAGAGAGGTTCTGTTAACAAACTATGCTCAGAAGGAGCTGTAGTGAAAACCAACGACAGGCACCATTCAAACCCCAAATTCCTTCCAGATTGCTTTACATGCAGAAATGATGCTTCATCCCTGCAGTGTAAAGGGGCTTCTTTTTACAAGCCATGCCAACCAACTCAGTTATCATTTTAGAAGAAAATGTGAAAATAATCTATATATATAAAAGTGAAAACCACTCACGCTGGACCGTGAACCGTAAAACTTAAAAAGTGGCATGTATGTTCCTTTTGGCTTCTAAGTCAATCTTTCAGAATGACCATCAGATCATTAGTATTTCTTATATTATTATTAACACGCTCTGGCGCTAAGGAGTTAGTCCCCCTTCCAACCTGAAAATAACTCTGTTCCAACTGCCACTTGGATGTGGGCATGGCCAGCACCGGACACATCCGACTTACTGGCTGGGAGTTTGGAGAGGAGCCTGAGAGAGAGAAGGGGATAAGATAGGAGAGGTTTCTGTGGGGCAAGGCTGAGGGAAAGAAGGGGATAGGACAGGGGAGGATTCTGTGGGGTAAGCTTGAGGGAGAGAAGGGGATAGGATAGGGAAGACTTCTCTGGGGCTAGCCTGAGGGAGAGACAGGGATAGGATAGGAGAGGTTTCTGTGAGGCAAGCCTGAGGAAGAGAAGGGGATAGGATAGGGGAGACTTCCATAGGGCAAGCCTGAGGGAGAGAAGGGGTTAGGATAGGGAAGGATTCTGTGGGGCAAGCTTGAGGGAGAGACAGGGATAGGATAGGAGAGGTTTCTGTGGGGAAAGCCTGAGGAACAGAAGGGGAGAGGATAGGGGAGACTTCTATAGGGCAAGCCTGAGGGAGAGAAGGGAGTAAGATAGGAGAGGTTTCTGTGGGGCATGGCTGAGGGAAAGAATGGGATAGGACAGGGGAGGATTCTGTGGGGTAAGCGTGAGGGAGAGAAAAGGGGATAGGATAGGGAAGACTTCTCTGGGGCTAGCCTGAGGGAGAGACAGGGATAGGATAGGAGATATTTCTCTGAGGCAAGCCTGAGGAAGAGAAGGGGATAGGATAGGGGAGACTTCTATAGGGCAAGCCTGAGGGAGAGAAGGGGTTAGGATAGGGAAGGATTCTGTGGGGCAAGCTTGAGGGAGAGACAGGGATAGGATAGGAGAGGTTTCTGTGGGGAAAGCCTGAGGAACAGAAGGGGAGAGGATAGGGGAGACTTCTATAGGGCAAGCCTGAGGGAGAGAAGGGGATAGGATAGGGGAGGATTCTGTGGGGCAAGCCTGAGGGAGAGAAGGGGATAGGATAGGGGTGGATTCTGTGGGGCAAGCCTGAGGGAGAGAAGGGGATAGGATAGGGGAGGATTCTGTGGGGCAAGCCTGAGGGAGAGAAGGGGAGATGATAGGGGAGGATTCTGTGGGGCAAGCCTGAGGGAGAGAAGGGGTTAGGATAGGGAAGAATTCTGTGGGGAAAGCTTGAGGGAGAGACAGGGGAGAGGAGAGGCCGATCATAACTTCTCATTAATTTTCAAGCTGTAAGTGTCGATTTATCAAGCCCGATCACAAAGTTTCGTAGCGGAGCACGGGTATTCAGCTACTAAATAAATAAAATCAAAAATTAAAATCAATTCCTTTTGGAGCTAATAATTGGGAACCTCTCCATTGGTGGGAACTTCTGATTTATCAGTCTCCCACAATTTAATGGCAATTTGGGTCATTTTTGTCCCCTCACAAAACGGGTGAGGAGTATTGATTTTTCCCCTCTACACTTAACCACTGGCAGTGGAGGAGAAACTGACCAATTCAAGTAGATCCTTGGCAGCCACAAAATGTCAGCATAGTTGCAATTGAAAAAGTTTAAGGGCTGGAACATTAGCTGTTGATGGTTATGTATTGAAGCTACACAAACTCAGATCTTACACATTGCTGGAGTTAGCTGACCAGCTGAAACTGCAAAATTGATTTTTCAGAAACATATTAGATAATACTCTTCACGCTACTATTAACTTTAATTAACAGCTATTTTAAAGTATTGCCATGTTAAAATGCCCATGTTTTCTGAAAGTAATCTATTTAACTGTTCCTTATAACAAATATTGGTTTCTAATAAGATATATATGCCCTTTCTGAAATGGAATTTACAAATAATATATCTTTTTCTATACAAACATGGGGATTCCAAGGACATTTATTGAAAACCATGTAGTAGAAAGAAAATTATATTAGATAAGGCAAATAAATTGCCCACTCCTCAGAGTCACTTTCCCAGAGGAAATAAACTGTTATCTCAGCCATTAAATATTTATACGCAAAAATGTTGATTAGGGCACTAAGAGATGGAATCAACACTGGGAAGCAATGTTGCTGGAAGATAATACAGAAGAAGACGGTAATACATTAATGATAATTCTATCCAAAGAACACAGCCTTTGTCTAAATCAATGAACTACTGTCTTTGTAAACGAACACTCATTATGTCACTATCTTTATTTCATTAATATGCACGTACAATCAAATTATGTTGCTCAATCCAATCAATAGTTCTGCTGCAATGATTATTGGGATTTGCCTAAGTCTACATACAGGGTTAACGTTTCTGCCCTTTTCAAGTTTGCTTCAGCTAACTCTGGAACTATAAGTAAACAGGATATCTACTACAAGTGATGCCTGATATCTCAAGCAAATTCTAAAAGGTAACTTATGCTACAATTTAGTATCAGCAGTAGGCTAGAGGGAAACACTGAAGCAATAGCAATAGCACTTAGACTTCTACGTATATTGCTCCATAGTGCCTTATAGCACTCTCTAAGCAGTTTACAGTGTCAGATTATTGCCCCCAACAATCTGGATCTTCATTTTATCAACATCAGGATGGAACCTTGAGTTGGTCAGGACTGAACTCTTGGCTGTGAGCTATTAGCCTACAATAGTGCATTGCAGTGGTGGGTTTCAAAAATTTTTTGAACCTGCCCTGTGGGTGTGGCCTCCTTTGTGGGAGTGGCTTGCCGGCCATGTGACCTGGTGGGAGTGGCTTGCTGGCCATGTGTTCTCTCTCTCTCTCTCTCTCTCTCTCTCTCTCTCTCTCTCTCTCTCTCTCTCTCTTTCCTTCCTTTTGTCTCTCTGTCCCTTTTTCCTTTTTCCTTTCATCTCTCTCTCACTTTTTCTTTCTTTTTTTCTTTTTTTCTTTCTTTCTTTCTCTTTCTCTCTCTGTGTGAGTCTGTGTGCGTGTGTGTGTGTGTGAGTGAGTGGTGAGTTTCAAAATTTTTTGGAACCTCTTCTGGAGGTGTGGCCTGCTTTGTGGGAGTGGCTTGCCAGCCATGTGACCTGGTGGGAGTGGCTTGCTGGCCATGTGTTCTCTCTCTCTCTCTCTCTCTCTCTCTCTCTCTCTCTCTCTCTCTCTCTCTCTCTCTCTCTTTCCTTCCTTTTGTCTCTCTGTCCCTTTTTCCTTTTTTCTTTCATGTCTCTCTCACTTTTTCTTTCCTTTTTTCTTTTTTTCTTTCTTTCTTTCTTTCTTCCTTTCTTTCTCTTTCTCTTTCTCTTTCTCTTTCTCTTTCTCTTTCTCTTTCTGTGTGTGTGTGTGTGTGTGTGTGTGTGTGTGTGTGTGTGTGTGTGAGTGGTGGGTTTCAAAAATTTTTGGAACCTCTTCTGTAGGTGTGACCTGCTTTCCGGGTCCACTGGTGGAACCTCTTCTAACCGGTTCGGTAGATTTGACGAACCGGTTCTACCAAACTGGTGCGAACTGGTAGGAACCCACCCACTGGTGCACTGTAACCACTGTGCCTGCACAGCTCCTCATGGTAGCTCTTTTGTAGCAAGAATCAGCCATTATCTGTTGACCCATAATCATTTTCTTCTGTGTCACCTGGCAACCCCCAGAAACCTTTGACTTATTCCAGTAAAACACATCAGAGGCCATCCTGAAGATTGGTTTGCTTGCTTTTGCGTTGCACTCCATCCCTATCCAGGAGTAAATCTGAATGCCTTTGCTGATTGCTCCTTAACTGTTGGGGTTATTTTTAGGGGGCTTCCACCTGAAATCAGCAAAAGGGCTTATCAATGCAATCTTAGATTGCAGAAGACATGACCTAGTTATTTCTGTGGAAGCTAGCATTCAAATACGGGACACACTTCAGTCTGAGAAAGAAGCAATTGCCCAGATGTTCCACTCTGCTCTTAACCATCTGCTAGTTCTACAAACCTTAACAGTTGCAACTCGACATCACAGCTTTGACAGCGAATGTGACTCCCAGGTATCCCTGCATCATCAACTTCCCCCATACCATCTGGTGCTCTCCAAAGGTGTATTTCTAATTCATCACAGAAAACAAAAGGTGCCATAGAAAAATAATTGCTCCTGACTGTAATGTTTCATCAGTGCTCCTACCCACATTGCTGCTAAGAAATTTGTAAGAGTCATGTTACACCAAGATACTCACAACACTCATTGGCTAAAATTGAAGATAATTATAATTGTAATAGCTAACAAAGTGGTCTTACAAATCCCATATAATGAACAGAGAGATATTTATTTATCCAATTATTGTCTCTTTCTATTAACATTCTTATATTTTTATATCACTTTATTTCCTCCTATCTGTCTTTTTTTCAGAATTAGACTAGGCATTTTATTTCATTTCACTTCACCAATGAGTTACCACTAGTCACAATTTTTTAAGAGAGCCGAGGTGGCGCAGTGGTTAAAGGCAGCACTGCAGGCTACTTCAGCTGACTGCAGTTCTGCAGTTGGGCTGTTCAAATCTCACCGGCTCAGGGTTGACTCAGCCTTCCATCCTTCCGAGGTGGGTAAAATGAGGACCCGGATTGTTGTTGGGGGCGATATGCTGACTCTGTAAACCGCTTAGAGAGGGCTGAAAGCCCTATGAAGCGGTATATAAGTCTAACTGCTATTGCTATTGCTATTTAAGGATAATTGGCCTCTGCTTCAACTGGCAATTAATGTGTATTTTTTTCTATAAGTCGTTCTTGTCCTTCTGCTTCTCTCTCTATGCCTGGGCAAAATATTCATTTGTTAATAGACGTTGGTACAATCTAATCTCCTTTCAAATTTCTTCATTGCTCAATGTTGTTACCTATGGGAATTTGATTTCATGAGGAGTGTTTGGAAAACTTTTGCTCTTTACTATCTTTCTATGAGGCTCTACTTACTAGTGAACATGTCCTTACTAGTCATATTCTTTTAAACTTCCTGGACCTGAGGGGAGTGGGGGAGTCAAAAGAGGGTTCAGCCTAGAATCTCTAGGTAGCCACAAGCAAGCTAAGTCCAATCCCCTTGAATTGCGTTGACCTTTATCTAACTTCTGGCAAGGGCTAACCTTAGTTGAGAATATTCCTGTGCATGAGTAGCAATAAATCAGAATAATTGGACCTTCCCATGTGGACCTGATCTTTCACACCTGACAGGAGGCAAGTTGCACACCCCCAACCCAATGGTCTTGTATTAGATGTAAAGGAAGTCTCATGCCAGCCAACGTACATAAAAGGAGACAAGAATGAACGTAGGATTCACTTGCAAAGGTTTCCAAGCTTATTTGCAGCAGGTCCGAGAAACTCCAGAGTGCTCCTGTCACTTAAAACAGGCAATTCTGATCACCTTAAATCAGGGGTCCCCAAACCTGTTAACTTTAAGACTTGTGGACTTCAACTCCCAGAATTCATAGCTGGATTGTTTGCTCTTATGCAAACAAGAATGCTACAATTTATTGCACTTGAGACAAAGTTTTATTTGGACTAGCCAGAAAAAAATCATTGCTGTGTGTTTTGTTAGTCTCCACCATGAGAGGGAAAGAGAAGATCAATCAGGTGGCCAACTGGATGATGTTGGCCTTTGTGATTCATCTCATAATGTGTGGGTCTCTTGAAAGGAGTCACCCTGATCAAAATTAAGATTTCTTCCTCCATCCCTCCAATTATCAGAGGAGAGGCCAGCTAATAAGGAAGATCATATTGTCCTAACACATTGGTGTTAGGACAATATGAATTATTTGTTAGATCATTCAGATTAATCAGTCAGACAAATAGAGGTTTTTACTTGGTCTAAAATATTTTCCACATTACATACTGTGACAATCATATTAACAAGTTCAAAATAGAACACATTAGCAAGGAAAAAAGTCTTTCCCATGTCAGTTGTGAATGTGTTTGAAGTATATTAACGCATATTTACATTTTACTGTCTTTATTTAAGCCAAGAATATGTCATTTAATTTTACAAGCTTATCAAGAGAAAAGAGTACCTTTTCACAATCTAAAACTGCTTTGAATAATTATTTCATCCATGTAGAAATGTTGTGATGGAATGGTTTAAATTTAAATGCTTTAAATCTGGAGATAAGACCACAAGCACTAAATTAATCTATATATGCATATGCTGTTGCACTTATGGAGCTGGCCGTATCACATTGAATATAGAAACTTAGAAGCAGAAATTATTTGAGATCAAATTTTGGGTGCATGCTTTAGCACTACATTATGTGATAAATATTCACAACAGGAAGAGTAGACATTGGGTTAAGAATTTACCATCGCCAGATTATACAAGTATGCAGAAGAAGCATGTGTATTGCTGCAATGAATAGCATATCTATAGATATCACCTATGCAATGAATATTATATTTTAAATAAAAAGATATTGAGCTTTTGGATGGGTTAAATCTTTCTCCTAGTAACACCTTTGTTTCACAAGCTACCTTACTTTCCAGTTTGCTTCCAGGTGTTATTTTAAGTGTTGGTTATCATCTGTAAACTCTTACATGGCATACTATCTTGTTACCTGAAGGACCACACAACTCACATAATATCTAACCAGCCACTCAATTCTGCAAGATTAGCAGGCTCTGGGTTCATCAATATCATTATTTAGGACCTCAGAAGCATGCCTGTTGTGTAGCAGCACCAGAGGTGGGTTCCTACCAGTTCACACATATTCGGTAGAACCGGTTCGTCAAATCTACCGAACCAGTTAGAAGAGGTTCCACCAGTGGACCTGGAAAGCAGGCCACACCTACAGAAGAGGTCCCAAATTTTTTTGAAACCCACCACTGAGCAGCACCTGCCCTCAGCAATGAAGTTTCCCCAGAGATCTGGATGACTCCACTCTGGTGTTGTTTAGAATAGCCACAAAGACCTAGCTCTTCATCAAGGCCCTTGACAAAGGAGAATGAGACTCCCTATTTCATCATACTGGCCATATTTATCTTTTAAACTAATTTTATTGTAATTTAGAATTATCAGTCCATTATAAGAGCCAAGGTGGCGCAGTGGTTAAATGCAGCACTGCAGGCTACTGCTAGATCAGCAGGTCAGCGGTTCAAATCTCACCGGCTCAGGGTTGACTCAGCCTTCCATCCTTCCGAGGTGGGTAAAATGAGGACCCAGATTGTTGGGGGCAATATGCTGACTCTCTGTAAACCGCTTAGAGAGGCCTGAAAGGCCTATGAAGCGGTATATAAGTCTACTGCTATTGCTATTTCCTTTTGCCACGGCTATTCTATTTCTATTTGCAGATCTTATATCTTGCATTTTGTCACTTTTTCAGTCATTTGATGTAGAAGGGTTTCAACCTCAGCTGCAAACATTCTCAATTACACTAATATTAACAGAGTTTGGAACACTCAAATAAAAAAAACCCTTTATGATGTTGCTTAGTCAAAAAGAAGATGGCAACAGGTTATCAGGATGTCTATGTTCCACATTGTGTTATGGTTATAGAACAGCATAGATAAAAGTAAAAAAATCAAACTTAAAATATTTCTCTATTCTTTTTCAATCTAATTGATGAAATATAGAGAACTCTTTCTAGACCTTTCATTTTTTCCATCATTTATAACAATTAACACGCTAATTATCATTATTAGGTAAAAATCCAGAGTAAAATTAGAATTATTTGAAAACTAAAACAAAGAAAGAACAGGGAATTATAAGTTCCATGGAAGACTAGTATTTTATAGATTGGTTCCAGAAGAAGAGATATTGGTTCCATAACAAAATGGATTTACTTGAGCACATAGGTAGCAGTGGATTTACTAAGAGAAACCAGGATTATGAAAAGAAGCAGGATTTGAAAGTTTGCATACTGTATTTGGTGTAAACAGAGTACTTTTAGGAATTTATTTGTTCAGATGAGCATTTTCTAGAGAGTGAGAGACCTTGGGAATTGAAGAGATAGCTATAGAATCTGTTTTTCTATTTTAAAAGGATATAGATGTCTGCTGTCCATGGTGGGGGTTAGATCTAAAAAACCCATTAGAAAATACTAGAATTGTGTTACTGCTAACTCAAAACAAGAACAAAACACCTAGAATGAAATTAAAAGTAAATTCAGTACATTAACTGAAAGATGATTCTGTGTAATTTCTTTTAACATTTTAAAATAATTGAAAACCATTTCCCTGCTAATGTGACACTCACAGAAATGTGTTAACAAGTTTAACATATTGATGCATCTATTTAGTTTAGATTGATTGATTGATTGATTGATTGATTGATTGATTGATTGATTGATTGATTGATTTGGCTTGTATGCTGCCCTATTCCCGGAAGACTCAGGGCGGCTAACAATAAAAAGGGGAGGGGGTACAAAATAAAAATAGAAAACAGCAATTTAAAATTCAACAACAGCCGTAACCTCGAATGGGGCTGGCTAATTCAACAGCCTCAGGCCTGCCAGAACAGCCAGGTCTTATTTGCTTTGCGGAAGGCCTGAAGGGTAGTAAGGGTCCGGATCTCAACGGGGAGATCGTTCCATAGGGCCGGAGCAGCCACAGAGAAGGCCCTCCCCCTGGGGGGTCGCCAGATATTTACTTTAGTTTTTCTAATCTTCCTTTAATCACCCCCCAATTCCAGTTGTGTTGAACAATGCCCCCCATATTTTCCAAACAGACCAAAGAGAAAGGCATGAAGTTGGCTGACTGCTTTTTGTCTGCAAACTCCCCCCCCCCACTTAAAGCCAATTATGAAAGCAATTAATATCTATGCTCAATAGTATGAATTAGTAGAAATAGATTTTCATATTAGCACAATAAAATAATGGGATATGCTGATAGCAATAGCAGTAGACTTATATACCGCTTCATAGGCCTTTCAGGCCTCTCTAAGCGGTTTACAGAGAGTCAGCATATTGCCCCCAACAATCTGGGTCCTCATTTTACCCACCTCGGAAGGATGGAAGGCTGAGTCAACCCTGAGCCGGTGAGATTTGAACCGCTGACCTGCTGATCTAGCAGTAGCCTGCAGTGCTGCATTTAACCACTGCGCCACCTTGGCTCTGATGAAAAGGGAGAAGATATATCAAATGAAATCAGTATGTGTTCTAACGGCTGCTTGATCTTATAAACCTACTATATTCTTCTCTACACAAGGGAAATGGGTATATTGTTGTATTGTTCATATTCTCAGCTCGGGATAAGATCACCTTGTATATTATTTTCTGCAAATTGTATATTTGCAGATGACACCAACTGGGGGAACAGCCAACACTAGTTTAGTCTCCATGATGTAGAAAAGATGCGAAGACTCTAGAAAGAGTGCAGAGAAGAGCAACAAAGAGGATTAGGGGACTAGAGGCTAAAACATATGAAGAATGATTGCAGGAACTGGGGATGTCTAGTCTGATGAAAAGAAGGACTAGGGGTGACCTGATAGCAGTGTTCCAATATCTCAGGGGTTGCCACAAAGAAGAGGGAGTCAAACTATTCTCCAAAGCACCTGAGGGTAGAAAAAGAAGCAATGGGTGGAAACTAATCAAAGAGAGAAGCAACTTAGAACTAAGGAGAAACTTCCTGACAGTGAGAACAATTAATCAGTGGAACAGAAGTTGCCTCCAGAAGTTGTGAATGCTCCAACACTGGATGTTTTTAAGAATATGTTGGATAACCATTTGTCTGGAATGGTATAGGGTTTCCTGCCTAGGCAGGATAGGCTGAAGATTCAGAAGGGCCTATTTCAATACATTTCTGTAAATTAACCCAAATTACTCTCATAAATTGATACTATACAATTGCTATGTAGATTTTTACTTAGAAGAAAGTGAATATTTAGAAGGATACCATACTCGTTGCTCTTAAGAGTCAGTCTCTCTCTTAAGTACTGATTCTTAATAGTAGAAATTTTCTGTCAGCCATATAGGGACCTTTTTAAATATTGGTACTAGAATGGAATTGGCAATTACTGCTGTTGAGATCACAGCACAGAGATCATATTAACTCTCAAAGATAAAAGAAAAAGAGGAAATATATTTTGAATCCTGCTGCTGTCTGACAGCTATGGGATCATTTTATACTTTGCAAAAATGACAGGGCTCTTAAATGCCTACACCACCACAGAAATTTCAATTTCACATGAATTGTGCTCTACAGAAACACCAAGCAATAGTTAACTTTAGCCAATTGTACCCTGATGTTTTCTTAAAATAATGCATCTTTGGTGTTATTGATATGCAGACTATCTTTATTTTAAAACCTAATAGAATTCAGAACTTTTATTAAATATGATCATTTGATTAAATAAGGATGATTAAACATTATATACTGGTACCTTGATGTTAACTTTTGTCTGTCATTTTTTTGCCTGTGGGCAAGCTGTAATACAATTTGCTTTGTTTATATAGTTTCACTACTCTAAGAGTTTTGCCAATGAAATTATAGAACCATAAATTAAATATTAAAAACATATAAAAAATACTAGAGTTTACCCAAGAGTGAACTTTGATTTAACAGATGTTTCCAAGCCATTCTTAGTTATAGTGAAATGAACCATGGTTTAACTCATCCTAATATTCAAGTGACACTAAATCAGAACTAGACCAACCGTTTTCCAGAATGCAATCCCAATATGGTTAATTTGTGATCCAATATTTATTTATATATTTAGACTTTATATTATTTTTATAAATAATTCAAGGTGACTAACATACCTAATGTTCCTTCCTCCTCCTATTTTTCCCACATAGCAATAGCAGCTAAACTTATATACCGCTTCATAGGGCTTTCAGCCCTCTCTAAGCGGTTTACAGAGTCAGCATATCGCCCCCACAGTCTGGGTCCTCATTTCACCCACCTCGGAAGGATGGAAGGCTGAGTCAACCTTGAGCCGGTGAGATTAGAACCGCTGAACTGCAGATAACAGTCAGCCCAAGTGGCCTGCAGTACTGCACCCTAACCACTGCGCCACCTCGGCTCTTCACATCAATCTTATGAGGTGGGTTGAGCTGAGAGAAAATGACTAGCCCAAAGTCATTCAGCCAGCTTCCATGCCTAAGGCAGGAATAGATCTCACAATCTTCCGGTTCCTGCCTAGTGCCTTAACCACTAAATCAAACCTAAAGAAACATGCTATTTCTATACACATTAACAACTGTTCTGACCCCACTCGTCCCACACCAACACACTCCGAGCCAAAGATAAGTTAAGGCATTTAATTAACAGACAGACAGGTCCTTGGCAGCAAACTGGCACAGACAAGCTTGGGCAGCAGTCCAGCACAGATAAGCCGTGGCAGCAGTCCAGCCTGCCAAGCTCACCATAATGTTCTCCGATATTAGTTCCTGCGTTGACTTCTGCAAAAGGGGCATGTGCACAAGCAGTCCTTTTATAGTCTGGAGAGGAGCCTAATGACCACCAGCTGAGTGCAATTACCTCCTGTAATTGCGTAATTGTTCCTTACACCTATTAGCTCTCTGGTGCCGGGCATGTAGGAACAACTCCCTTGGCTCCTCCTCACTGCTGATGTCCGTATCACACTCCTTTGTCTCCTCCCCACTGGTCCAAGGCTCAGGCGCCTCCTGGTGGCCAACCAGCCTCTCTGCACCCTGCTCAGAGTTGGAACCCTGTCCAACATGCTATTTCCATAAATATTATTAAACCATAGGTTAATTTACTATGTAAACACAGCCAAAAAGAACAAAAGAGAAAAAAGGGGGAGTACTATGCAAACACAGCCAAAAAGAGCAAGAGAGAAAAGAAAAAAAGAAAAGAAAAAAGTTTAAAGATCTGTTCTAACAGAATTACAACTCTACGATAGATTGATTAAGAGTTCTGAAAGGATTTTGTGCTGTTATTCTACAGACAAAGGTGGAACTTTTCCCACTAATTATCTCCATGCTAAAAGGAATTATTTTCATTTACTTATTTTCTTGATGCAAATTCTGACTGCTGTTACTGACACTGAAGCAAAGCTTTTTTATAATTATGATTTCTGAGATGTGCGTGTGAAATCTGTCATTAGCTGCTGCAGCATAAATAGAAAACCCATCCAACCTGGTAGCTTACTGTACAAAATAAGACTAGAAAGGAAATGACAACTGATAGGTGAAAAAGTCCTTTCAAATGTCCTGCATATATACCTCTTCATAGCTCATGTGTTTTTTATACATTGCTCGTTGATACAAAAAATGTTATCGTATACAGAAAAATAAATGTTGAACAAAAAGCATGCTGCAGTTCATTTTCTGCCTGCAAATTATTTACTACTATTTTTTTTAGAAAAATATATTATGGTTTTTTCCCATTGCATTTATTTTCTACATGAAGATTTGTTTGTTTGTTTGTTTATATTTGTATAAAGGAGCAATCAGTTCCCCAACATACAGTATCAAGTGATCCAGCCAAAATGCAGGTTCAATTCCTCTTTCTGAGATAAAAAGCAAATAAACATCTCAGCGCTGAACATATTAATAGAATAATTACCATTTAATGATTTAGCTAATTAACTATTCAATACGCTGATTATTATTCAACTAATTAAAGCAGACAACAAATTTAAGTAACTAAAAAACCCAAACAATATCTGAAAATCAACCACAGAAATATTTACTGTTAATATTTACCTTTATACAAGGTAGAGCTATCAAATATAGGTTATAAAAACTGGGACAGCCATTGGATGGCAAAAAAACACAAGAATTGTAATCTGTTTCCTACCATCTAGATTTTATAGTCCAAACCTGAGAGACCGCCTCCTGCCGATTACCTCCCTTAGACCAATCAGATCTCACAGGTTAGGTCTCCTCCGGATTCCATCCGCCAGCCAATGTCGGCTGGCGACTCCCCGGGGGAGAGCCTTCTCTGTTGCAGCTCCAGCCCTCTGGAATGTCCTCCCCGTGGAGATCCGGACCCTTACTACCCTCCCGGCCTTCCGCAAAGTCACCAAGTCCTGGCTGCTCCAGCAGGCCAGGGGGCTTGTGAAACATCCAGCCCCACGGAAACTGTGAATATTGCGTTCTTTTTTTAAAGTGTTGTCTTTGTCTATTTATCCCCCTTCCCTTGTCTATTGTGAGCCGCCCGGAGTCCTTCGGGAGTGGGCGGCATACAAGACAAATAAATAAATAAATAAATTTGGTAGTTTAACCTAAGAAATACTCTGCTGAATACAACTGGATACCGCCCCACCTTCCCCAGGAAAAGAACAGAAAATCTGTCCCCATTTTTTTAAGGAGATTCCAAGTTATAATTTCCATCATTGTAAAAATAAATGCATGTATTTTTACTTCACTAAACAAAAGAACCGAGACCGAATCCATACCCCGAGCTGGGAAAGAGATTGGGTAAAATGAGGTAACCGAATGTGTTGTTATCTGGATTCTTAAGGGTAAACTTTTATTATCATAACTTGAAAGTTTAAAGGAAGACAAGATGGAACCAAAATTTCAGTTCTGGGACTGGCACACCCTAAATTCAATAGGTTTTATTTCTGACTAAATGGGTAGGATTGTGCCTATTCTTTTTTATTATTATTATTATTTACAAACATGTAAAATACACACACACACACAAAACTTAGATGTACACCCAGGGCCGGATTTTCCTATAGGCTAACTAGGCTTCAGCCTAGGGCCTCAAGATCAAGAGGGGCCTATATTCAAATTGTTAGCAAAATTAAAATTACACTATTCTAAAAACAGTGAACACTAAAACACTGAACCGAAAATAAGGAGAAATTCTACGCATATGACTAATAAACAAACATAAAAATGTATTGGTTAAGATCGTTCCAGCGCCGCGGCAGTTGGGGAGCCCGCCCACGTTCCCGGCACTGGCGGTTGGGCGAGAGGCGCGGCCGCTCCCAGTAGCCGCCCCGTCGACGTGGAGCCCACCAGCGGCCAGCCAGGTGAGGGCGAGTGGGCCGAGCCGGGCAGCTGAGCACAGCAGGGGAGGCGGCTGGCCTCGCTGCCTTTGCCGCAGAGCAGAGCCGCTCTCTGTCGGGAGGCCAGCTATATATATTGATATATATTGATATATATCACAGTAATGATGTATTTTATTGTCTCTCATGTAATTTACAAACTTAAAAATGGGAGGTGAAAGGGCCTCATAAGTGGAATAGCCTAGGGCCTCTTTTCATCTAAATCCAGCCCTGCGTACACCACATTTACACAATACAATACGAACAGGAGCTTCCTGTTCTTTCTAATAGCAATTGCCAATCGATATCGCTCACCTTATATTGTTTCCCTTTCTATTATATTTCATTTGCATTTCACCATTCTTAACTCTCTTATCTTACTCATCTGTCTGCTATATTGGCTGATTACCTCTAGTAAATTTAAACCACTTGGATACATATATATGTGTTAATTCTCCTTAACTACTATTTTTGGCCTTTGTTGTCTTCCTTCATTGATTCCTGTTTCTTTCCTCCATCCACCTATACAATTTATCCCATATCTGGTAGAATTCTGATTCTTCTTTTCCCTGGATTTCTTTTGTTAATTTGTCCATTTAAGCACAGTCCATAACCTTTCTTATTATTTCATCTTTGCTTGGAATTAGTTTGTTTTTCCATTTCTGGGCAAACGCAATCCTCGCCGCCGTAATTATATTTAATATTAAATACTGAATTTCTTTTTTTATATTTCGCAGTCATTATTCCTAATAAAAAAACTTCAGGTTTCCATTCTATTTTAACACCTGTTATTATCTCAAGCCACTTTTTGATCCTTTTCCAAAAATGTTTAGCCTCCTCACAGGTCCACCATAAGTATGTTCCATGTATTGATTCACATTTCCACCATTTTGGGGAGGTATTTATTGAGATTTTAGCTAACCTTGTTGGTGCCAAGTGCCATCTGTAAAACATTTTGTACTGATTTTCCTTGTACACAACTGATAGTGTCGTTTTTAAGTTTGTTCCCCAAATTTTTTCCCATTTATCCAATTCAATATTATAGCCAAAGTTCTGTGCCCATTTTATCATTTGTTCTTTCACAATTTCCTCTTCCATTTTATGCTTCAGGAGAAATTTATATATTCTCCCTATCATCTTTCTATCTGAGCTGTGAATTGTTTTATCCAATTTGTGTGGTTCTGTTTCGATGTCATATATTTTAGTATCATTATTGTGTTTAGTTTTGATTTGCAAGTAGGTTAGCCAGTCAACTTTCATGTTTTGTTCTGCCAATTCTTCAATTGTTTTTAAATTTCCCTGTCCATCAATTATGTCTCTGTATCTTGGCATTTTATTCATATCTATAAAATTTGGATGGATCGTCCTTTCTGTCAGTGATAGCCAATTTGGGATTTTCACATAGTGGGTTTTTTTGATTTTGAGCCAGTTTTGCAATAATGCTTTTCTAAATAAATGTTTTTGAAAGTATTTGTGTGTTTATTTTTATCATCCCATAGGAATGTATGCCAACCTGCTTGCAAATTCATGGCCTTCTAAGGTCAAAATTCTTTTATTCTTTAGCTCTATCCAATCTTTCACCCATATTATTGTTACTGCTAATGTGTATAATTCCCAATTTGGTAATGCTAAACCTCCCCTTTCCTTGCTATCTTGCATTGACTTTAGTTTAATCCTCACTTTTCATGTTTGCCAAATGAACCTAGCGATTATTTTGTTTAATTCTTGAAAGAAAGTTTTACCCAGGTTAATAGGTGCGGCTTGCAACAAGAATAAGATTCTTGGTAAAATATTCATTTTGACTGTGGCTATACGTCCCATTAGTAATAGCTGAATATTTTTCCAGCTTTCTAAATCTTTCTTATTTGTGTCACTAGTTTATTATAATTATCGTCCTTAATTGTGGAACATTTTGCCGACACCCAGATCCCCAAGTATTTCACTTTCTTAGTTATTTGCATTCTAGTTGCTAATTCCAGTTCCTCTTCTTGCTTTTTTGTCATATTCTTGGTTATCATTTTTGTTTTGCCTGTATTGAATTTTAATCCTGCCACCGCCATATTCTTCTAATTTTTTAATTAATTTCAGACTGGATTCTAATGGATCCTCTAGAACAAATACTAAGTCATCAGCAAAGGCTTGGGCCTTATATTTTTCATTTTTGAGTCTCAAACTTTTATTCCCTGGACCTTCCTAATTTCATTTAATAATATTTCCAGGGTTAATATAAACAGCAAAGGAGAGAGGGGGCATCCCTGTCTGACTCCCTTTTTTATTTCGATCTTCTCTGTTAGTTCTCCATTCATCAGAACTTTGGCTATCTGACTGTTATAAAGTTTTTCTATCATTTTTGTAAATTTTCCTCTGAATTTCATCCTGTCTAATAATGTTATTATAAGTTTCCAAATTACATTGTCGAATGCTTTTTGTACATCAACGAAAACCAGTACCATTTGTTTTTCTGGATGCATCTCGTAATATCATATTATGTCTAGAATGACTCTCGTATTATTTTTAATGTGTCTGTGAGGTAAAAATCCGTTTTGGTCCGAGCCTATTTGTTCATTTAAAACCTGTTTAATTCTTCCTGCCATAATTGCTGCAAATATTTTATAATAAGAATTTAGTAATGAAATTGGTCTGTAGTTTTGGATTTCTTGTAGATTGGTTTCTTCTTTCGGGATTAGCGATATTATTGTTTCCGTCCATGATTCAGGCATCTTGGCTTTTCCTAAAACTTCATTAAACATTTCCATTCCTAGTTCTTCCAATATTATTTTATTATATTTGTATAGCTCCACTGGTATTCCGTCTGGTCCTGGGGTTTTATTATTTTTCTGGTTCTTCAAGACTAATTCCACTTCGGCTAACGTTATTGGCCTGTTTATCGCCTCCCTTTGTCCTTTTGAAATTGGTGTTATCTTTTCTGTGTTTAAATAATGTTTTATCTTGATTTCCTCCATACTACCTTGCGCGTATAGTTTTGCGAAGTATTTATGAATAATATGCTTCTTTTCTTCCACTTTGTTTTGAATTCTTCCCTCATCATCTTTTAATTGGTATATCATCCTTTTTTCCTCTTTCATTCTTCAATCTGTATGTCAGCCATTGTCCAGGTTTGTTGGCTTGTTCAAAGTAATTTTGTCTGACCACTTTAATTTTCTGTGCTAATTATTAAGTTGATCTTATGTTATATCATCTCTCTTTTTTCTTTTTTAATTTTATTCTTTGGGTCTTTCTGTAGTTCAGCTTCGGCTTCCATAAGTTCCTTTTGCATACATTCTTGTTGCTCTTTTTGTTTTCTAGTTTTTTCCTCGCAATATAGGCAATCGTGAGGCCTCTTGTGTATGCTTTCATAGTGTCCCAGAGATTTTGAATTGAGGTGTCTTCTTTCTTATTTATTCTAAAAAATAGTTTTAATTCTTTCTCCAGCATTTGAGTGTATTCTATTTCATTTACAATATTTGAGTTCTTTACTTCCTTGTTCTTCTTCCCATGTGCAGTATTTTCCATAAAATTCCTGCGCTCTTCTATATTCTCTATCATATCTTTTTCCTTGCCAAATTGTGCCTATTCTATATTGATATATGTATATGCACACACACACACACACACACACAGAGCGAGAGAGAGAGGGAGGGAGGGAGAGAGGGAGGGAGGGAGAGAGAAAGAGAGAGAACGAGAACGAGAACGAGAACTGACAAATCTTGGTGCCCTGCCTTTGTACATATTTACAAATCTTCATTGGTTTTTTTTACTTTCTCAATTTTGTGGTGCCCCCTTTGGGCCTGGTGCCCTAAGCACATGCTTCATCTGCTTAATGGTTAATAAACCACTGCACACACACAAACACAATAGCATCATTAACACATGTCCACCACACAGAAAAACTACAGAAATTCAAATCACCAGGAACACCTGTCATAATTAACACGGGGCAAGGAAAATATAAGGCTTATTAAACAGGATATGAATATACAACTTTTTAATAAACACTAAAAGCAAGAGAGGGTAACTATAAAAAGAGATTATAGAGAACTGCTTTTCTTTTTCCTCTTGCAACTCAAAGTAATGAACATTATATTCTTTCTTAATTTCATCATTGTGTATCAACCTTGTGAGTTTTGGGGCTAAGAGAGTATGACTGACCCAAAATTACCCGGTGAGTTTCCATGGCTAAAGATTGATGCAGTCATATTAATTGTTGTCATTAATTCTCATCTCTATTCCTCTTTGGCCCTTTAGTTCCTCCCTTGGTTCTCATCTAAAATGTTATTTGTGAATTTCTAAAATGCCTCCACAGTAATACAAATATCTTCATCGTGCTGAAAAAGAAATTAGCATCTTCAAGCAAGTCTTAGTTGAATCAAATACAATGCGCAAACACTACTTAATATAATTTTGGTTCATTCCAATAGAGTTATTGGGTTCTTCAATGGTTATTTAATAGTAAGCTAGTAAACAGCATATACAGGTGAAACTCGAAAAATTAGAATATCGTGCAAAAGTTCATTTATTTGAGTAATGCAACTTAAAAGGTGAAACTAATATATGAGATAGACCTCAACTTTTTCGCTCTTTAAGACTTATACATTGTGAATAAAATAATATGCCAGAAAAACATATTAAAATGACGGATGCTGTCTCTTTAACATGTTAATGCATAAAGACACTACTCTTCATAAGAACTGACAAGCTTGAATGCATTTAAGGATGCTGAACTAATTATGCATATTTTGCAACACACACATCTTCCCTAAAACTATTGTACGATCCATATAACAGCTTAACTGCTTCCATCAAGGTGACCAGCAATTCACGAAATCTTATCCCTTTTAATGAAATGTGTCTTACAGTAGTCAGAACAGATGCTACCAGAGTTTCTTCTGATTTTTTGCTATCATAGACTAACATGGTTTTCCTCATACAATTCAATGCATTTTGGTGTTAATTCCAATTTTTAGCTTAGGGTCAATTTACTCTTTGGCTGAAGGATATATGCTATTGTATACATCACAGAACTTATAACGACATGTAAAATGTATGTAGTTAAGATGTTTGTAAATACCAAGTTTTATTGTCTCTGAAATTTCAATCATGAAATTTCATCACAAGGTATTGAGTCACCTTTTTTTAATCGAAGAGTTGAGGTGGCATATAAAGTGACAAGCAATAATATAAATAAAACAAGCAAGGATATTGTGTGTGTGTGTGTGTGTGTGTGTGTGTGTGTGTGTGTGTGTGTGTGTGTGTACGTACGTACGTACGTACGTACGTACGTACGTACGTACGTACGTATCAGAGATGGGTTCCTACCAGTTCGCACCTATTCGGTGGAACCGGTTCGTCAAATCTACCGAACCGGTTAGAAGAGGTTCCACCAGTGGACCCGGGAAGCAGGCCACACCTACAGAAGAGGGTCCAATTTTTCTTGAAACCCACCACTGGTCCTTGGATATGATTATTCTACACTATCATGCTCATCTTTATAAAACTCAGTTCCTCTGTGAAAGGTAAGGATGACTACTGCGTTTGTGGTGCAATCAGAACATTGTGTGTGTTGAAGTTGTTTTAATGCAAACCAAAGATGCCTTTTAAAAAACAAGTTTACATCGTATTCTTATGCATGCCAGTGCTGTGTGTGAGGTAATTGAAGGTGGTTCTGACAAGTGTCATCGGCATCTTCATATCCGGTCACATGGGTGGCAAGCCACTCCCATCCGGTCACATGGGTGGCAAGCCACTCCCACAAAGGAGGCCACACCCACAGAGTAGGTTCGAACAATTTTTGAAACCCACCACTGGTATGTATGTATCAAGGACCGCAAATTAACTAGGTCTCCCTATTGCATGACCTATAGACATGGAATTGCATTTTACACGCAGGATCTATAGCCAGAACTGGTAAACCAACAGCACAACAACTGGTTAAAAAAAAAACCACCCCAAATGTGCTTCAATCTAAAAACCCCAAATACCCTCTGGCAAGGGCACAGGAAGAAGGGAAGGTTATGCAGCAACTCAAATGTTATTTGCAAATGAGAGAGCCGAGGTGGCGCAGTGGTTAAATGCAGC
The DNA here is from genome assembly GCF_051295495.1 of Thamnophis sirtalis. NCBI lineage: Eukaryota > Metazoa > Chordata > Lepidosauria > Squamata > Natricidae > Thamnophis > Thamnophis sirtalis. The sequence goes on from NW_028261388.1 coordinate 77,958,987, forward strand.
ACTGCAGGCTACTTCAGCTGACTGCAGTTCTGCAGTTCGGCTGTTCAAATCTCACCGGCTCAAGGTTGACTCAGCCTTCCATCCTTCCGAGGTGGGTAAAATGAGGACCCAGACTGTGGGGGCAATATGCTGAGTCTGTAAACCGCTTAGAGAGGGCTGAAAGCCCTATGAAGCGGTATATAAGTCTAACTGCTATTGCTATTGTGAGGTTTATTGGTCATGCCTGATGCCTATCTCTTCTTGGCCTGCTGAATCTGTGCCTGTCTTTATCATGTGCACAGAACTGAAAAATAAAATAGCAGTGTCAACAGCGCCGACTGGAGAACTCCTGAAATATTATGTATCCTTAAGCTCAGAGGGTTCTATATATTGATCACCAAAGTGTTATTATTACATAAGATGCAGAATTTCTATTTCTGACTTTAGGCGGAAAGCTTATTCGATATTACCAATACTTTTGTTTCTTGTTTTCCAGAAAATTTTGGAAAACCCCAATAAGGTATCTTACGTGCAAGATTTATGTCAACCTTTCCAGGAAAACCAGATAGGTACTATGACTAGATGAACGAATTCTACTTTAATATACAACCACATTAACAGAATCTTGCAAATTTGCAAATACAAAATTGATAGATAAGTAGTCCCCAACTTAGGTTAGGTTAGGTTAGGTTAGGTTTATTAAACTTGTATGCCGCCCTATTCCCAAAGGGACTCAGGGCGGCTAACAAACCAAGGGGAAGGGAAACAATACAAGAACAAACACGACGAGAAACAAATTACAAAGAACAGTTTAAAAACTCACAACAGTCACAACAATTCGAGTGGGGATGGGAACTCATCAGCCCCAGGCCTGCCGGAACAGCCAGGTCTTAACGGCTTTGCGGAAAGCCTGAAGGGTGGTGAGGGTCCGAATCTCCACGGGGAGGTCGTTCCAGAGGGCCGGAGCAGCCACAGAGAAGGCTCTCCTCCGAGTAGTCGACAGTTGACATTGGCTGGCGGATGGAATTCGGAGGAGGCCTAGTCTGTGGGATCTAATAGGTCTTTGGGAGGTAATTGGCAGGAGGCGGTCTCTCAAGTACCCAGGTCCGATACCATGTAGGGCTTATCACTACAACTGGAACCAGGATCTTTGTCATTGAGCAAAATAATGGTTGTGAGATGTTGCATGACTGCTTCACTTGAGAACTATAATGCTAGCCTTCCCAGGAGTGAGAATCTTATGGGTAGTTGTGGACAGTCATAGTTTAGAAGTGAGGAGTCCTTCAGGATGGATGGATGGATGGATAGATAGATAGATGAATAGATGGACAGACAGACAGACATTGGAAAGTATGCTTATCTTATACTTTTTTCCCTATGAGTCTACATGCAAAGATTAAAATAACGAGAATTTTTACTATGTTTGGGCCAATTCACACTTTGTACAGCAAGCAAATTTCTCACTTCTGGGTATCAGCAGTGAACCCAACGAAGTGTAAATTGAAGATTCATTCTGTAAATACACTGAGGACATATTCCACAAAGCCCCACCCAATTAAATATTTCTGCTGTGTTAAAAAAAATTGTATTTGTTTGCTTTTGTTATTATTGATGTGTGCATAGTAAAAATGTTTACTCATGAATTTTTTACTATTTTATTTAAATATACATTGATCAACACAAGTTTTAAATCAAATAATAAAGTATATGTATATGTAAATATGTTTGTATTCTTAAGAAGAGGCATAACCTTTTCACAATGCATATTCAATATTTCTAACAAAAAACACTTGTCTAGATTGAGGCAATTTGTTGGGATTATACTTTTGATGGATCTAACAATTGACCCAAACGTCAAAAAAGCTGCTCAAGAATCTGTGAAGCTGAATTATTTTTTCAGCCAAGGCTATGTCTACTTTTCTTAAAAAACGGATCTAAGGAGAAATTCACTTAGCTTTATAATATTTTGATCAATCTTAATCCTATTTCTGACCAATATTAATCAGGAACACTGAAGAACTTCCTTCTGCCAGTTGTAAATCTGCAAGGAGAGTCATTGAATGAATCTCAAATTATTCAGAAACAGAAAACTTTAGTGCTTTTTCTTCATAATGTTCACAAAATTTCCCTATCATTAGATTTTTTAAATCTAATGATCAAACACTATCTCCTTAAATGGTTAAGACAGAGAGTCAAATTCCCTTTCAGGAAAAGCCAATTTAGAAACACCTGTATCATCCATTGAACTCTATGGCTTGGTTGGCTCTCACACATTCAACAAAATAAAGACGTCTCAATTCCAAAATGAATTTAATATAACATCACTGTTTTCAGTACTCAGAATCAGCATTAATTGCTTTTTACTATAATGTTTTGTAATCAAATAAGAATTCTGATGTGCAAGTGCTTGACATTTGTTAATTAAGCTTAAAAAAAACTAATAAACATTCCCAAAGAAATTGCAATCACTGAACTGGCGTGCATGCTGCAGCACTGTTATATGGCACAATTATGTTTCAGTGGTATTTTCTGATCTTGCATGGTTATTTAATTACTTCTGTACTTGCATTTCACAAATAAAAGGTCAATCACTACCATAAGAAATTGAAAAGGAGTAGCTATTTCCTACTATGCAAATATATTGAGAAGCAAGAAGAAATTGCCAATAATTCTAATGCAGGTTATGTCTCCTTTTCAACAGGCAAATCCTGGGGAACAGAAAGCTTCTCTGGTAAAACTGTTAAATGACAGATACCATGAATAAAAGACAAAACTAACTACTATGTCAGCAAAAAGAAGTCCCTATTATTATTATAAAGGAATAGCTTTTAAACTGCAGTGCTTTGGTAAGGCAGTTGTATTTTCCTGCAAGGTGAAGCCAGAAAGTTTAGAGCATGTTTTAATGGTGGATTGGCTCATACAAAGTGACAAGGAGCCCGAGTGGGAAAAAAACAGTACCATTCATAAATCAAATGTTATACCCTAAAATATACTGCAGAGACAAAGAAGTCCCATACAATCCTAACCCTGTGGAAAGATTCAATCACAAATTTTAAAAAAATTCTAAAAATGTTTACGTTTTTCTATACAAATCAAAGAGGGAGGAATTATTATTGTTGAATAATAATTATTGTAGCAATATCAATAGCAATAGCAGTTAGACTTAAATACCGCTTCATAGGGCTTTCAGCCCTCTCTAAGTGGTTTACAGAGTCAGCATATTGCCCCCAACAACAATCCGGGTCCTCGTTTTACCCACCTCGGAAGGATGGAAGGCTGAGTCAACCCTGAGCCGGTGAGATTTGAACAGCCGAACTGCAGAACTGCAGTCAGCTGAAGTAGCCTGCAGTGCTGCATTTAACCACTGCGCCACCTTGGCTCATTCAGTAACTAACTAAATAAATAAATGCTGTAGGAGGAGAGCTGTGTTAGTCTACGATAGGTAAAACAGGAGGAATCTGGTAGCACCTTTTCAGGCAAACCAATTTTATTAAAGAGCAGAAGCTTTTGTGAGCTACATCTTACTTCATCAGAGGCATGAATGGCTATAGTTGGATTTAAACACAGCTGAGATAAGTTGAGACAAAGACAGGGGTAGGCAGGGTAGTTAATGTAGATTCAGGTTGTATGTACGTCAGATTTCAAATGCCTGATTAATTAACACTTATAATGTGTTAAAAAACCCACTGTGTAGCTGAGACTATCTGAATGGAATGGCCTGAAACCATTTGATGTACATTTGTTTCACAGTTGCTTGCTCATTTTTGCTGAGAAATCCCCCCTCCCCCTGAAATGGCTACTTTGAGATCTGTAATGAAGAATGTGAAATTTTCTGAGGTCTGTGAGAGCATTGGTATAAATGTGGGGTAGCTTATTAATATAACAAACCGTAATGTGTACTTTGCCTCCAAATTTACATCATCACCCTTCAAATTCTTACACAAAATGCTCATGCGAGACCGCCTACTGCCATACACCTCCGAACGGCTGATAAGATCCCACGGGGTGGGCCTCCTTTGGATACCGTCAGCTGGTCAGTATCGGCTGGCAGGCCCCCGGAGGAGAGCCTTCTCTGTGGCTGCTCCGACCCTGTGGAATCAGCTACCCCCAGAGGTCCAGACCTTACCCACTCTCATGGCCTTCAGGAAAGCTGTTAAAACCTGGCTGTTTCGGCAGGCCTGGGGCTGTTGACCTTAGTATTAAGGTCCAGCCCCGATTAGAACGTATGTGGGTTGTGTATTTTAAACTATTTTTTACTTATTTTGTTTGTCTTTTTTTTTCTTCTTTCATTGTAAGCCGCCCGGAGTCTTCCGGGATTGGGCGGCCTATAAATTTAATAAATGAAATTTAATAAATGAATAAAAATTGTTAAGTCTGGAAGCAAAATAACTTGCCTTCAGGGATAGAATCTGTTTTGCATGGAGGGTATCACTGAACCAATAGCCCATATTTTGCTGAGGTATTGATTGTACCATTCATAGTGCTCTGAATCAATAGCACCTTTCCTTGTAAATTATTCGAGCTGTTCTATGGAAGGGAATGTGTTTTTCTTATTACCAATAAGTCCTTGGAAACATTAAAATGGTAGCACAATGTTGTTCAATTCAAAGGTCTGCAAAAAAAATAATTCAAGAGCTGTTTTGGTTATTCCACGTAATCTTTTATGTTTTTGGGTGCACTGAATCCGAAAATGACCTCCATTTTGTCATAGGACATCACGTTTCCTGACAATTTAGGTAACTATGTTAAATAAGGCAATACCTCAAAATAAATGGAAATAGACTTATAAAATTAAAGTTTTATTACAATATTTTCATGAAAATCCTTTTTTGAACTGAAATGAGCTCACCTACACACACTAAACTCGATTCTTCTTCCTTGTGAGGCTCCTCTTGGTGCATTTATACTTGTGAGTAGCATCTAGAATGTTTCTCTGAAGCATTCAACAGTAATTTGCCATCATTGTAATGCTCCATTTTCCCTGGTATCTTCTTTCCATCTCTTTAATGTCTTGGTGGAATCGTTCACCTTGTTCCTCACTCACAGCTCCCAAATTTTCCGGAAAGTAGTCAAGGTGGGACTGGAGGAAATGCACTTTCAAACTCATCAGGCAACCTAAAGCTTGAAATGCTTTCAGCATTCTTCCGATGATCTTTTTATAGTGAGGATCTTTGTTATTGCCTAAAAATTTCTGTACGACTTCTTTAAATGCACCCTTCTTTTTGAGGATCCGTCATGGTATTGACAAACTCTTGATCAATTATAAGCCTTCTAATGTCTGGTCCGACGAACACACCTTCCTTCAATTTTGCCTCCGACAGGCATGGAAACTTGGTGACCAAGTATTTGAAGCATTCTCCATCTCTTGGAAGTGATTTTACGAATCGCTTCATCAATCCCAATTTTATGTGGAGAGGTGGTAGAAGAACTTTATGGGAAGGTACCAAAGTTTCTCGGAGGACATTTTTTTCACCGATTGTTAGCACCCTCGGCTGCCAACTCTTCTTGGTCCAGTGATTTTGTTGGTCTCGAATGTCCCATAGACACAGAAAACAAGGGTATTTCATATACCCAGTTTGTTGCCCGAGCAGCATGCACAAGACCTTCAAGTCCCCACACACTTGCCAACCATAGTCTTCATATTTAAGTTTACGAAGAATCAATTCCAAGTTCTCGTAGGTTTCCTTCAAGTGTACGGAATGACCTACAGGTATGGAAGCATAAAAACCATTGTGGAGTAAAATTGCTTTGAGACTTCTTTTTGAAGAATCTATAAAAAGACGCCATTGCTCTGAATTATATTGGATTTTAAATTGACCCATCAGACCTTCGACATCAATGCAGTAAACCAACTTGTCTTCCTGGGCGAAGTAAGGAACGACCTCCTTTTCACTATGTCTGAACCATGAAGATGACACTCCTGGCAACAATAAATTCCTGTTTTTCAGCCTTGATCTGAGTAACTCAGTGGCATCTTTGGGAAGATTCAAGTCTCTTACCAAATCATTCATCTCCTCCTGAGAAAACAATTTTGGTCTTGTATCATCTTCAAAGTCAGAACTTGATGTGTCATCTGGTTCAGGTATGACTTCACCTCCATTGGAGCTAGGTATCTCTTCCAAGGTAGCAGGGGCTTGGGTACTGGTATATCTGTGCCATGGGGGATGGGACGAATTGCTGAGTGAAGATTGGCGTATGAAATGGAATGCTTCCATTTGGAATTAAACCCTTTCACATCGCATGAACAAAAGTAACAGTCATAACTATGGTTCTTTTGCTCTCGCCATACCATAGGAATCCCATAACGGAAAGATTTTTTTCTTATGCTTGAACCAGTTTTAGAGGCCCTCAACACACCGTTTGCACACTTTATGAGGTGCCCAAACTTTATTTTGATCTCCAATTTTTCGTCCAAAGTATGCAAAGTATACTTTTTTCACAAAGTCTGTAATATTCTGCTGTTGCTTCAACACTGTATATTCACCACAGATGAAACAGAAACTGTCTGGTGATTTAATACACTTTGGTGGAGCCGTAACATAACGGTTGAAGAATGACGAGCTAACATGAATTGCGATGAAAAAGTGTGAACAGCCTAGAACCAAGAACTTGATGATGATTTGTGCACAAGTGTGGCATGCAGGAGAGAGCAGCTCTGTGTCTGTACATGAGATGTCACAGTGCTGGCCACGCCCCCTGCACTGACCGGAGATGCTGCTATCTGCCCTGTGTCTCCCCCCCACTGGATTCTTCAGGAAAGATTAACCCCTTCTACCATTAGAAGCACAGACTTAAAACTTGCTTAGCTTATGTATATATTGCTCACCATCAGAATTACAGTGCTATATTTTTTTACATCACTCGGACAAACCCTTTAAGGGTTTTTTGGCATTTTATATCTTAAATGCACTTATGTGAATTAATTAATAGTAATTTGGACTTTAAATTTGGTTAAAAACCCATAATATAAAAACATACCAGAAATTTTAAAAAGTGATAAATTTGAAGACAATTTTGCATGTAGTGGCAAATCATGACGTCTAGGAATTTTTTCAATATTTTATTTTTTTTCAGCACACCAAAATACATGGAAATTAGATGAAAATAATCAAACAGATTTTTAGTCGCAGACCTGTGTTATGATTGCTGTAAAGTAACTTTGAGTATAATTAAGATCTAAATGAATGTTTCTATGCTAGAAGGCAACTAGCTGCGCAATCTACCTTTTCAAAATCTGGTATTAAATGTTTTCTGGTTTATATAGAAATTTGGCCTATAAAAACTTTTAATTTGATTTAACATCCTCCAAGTTAACATTTATTCCACAACAATTTTTTAAATGATAAGGGAAAATGCCAGTTACATGTTAAACGCATCCGAATCATCATTCCAGTCTCCCTGGTACATTCATCCCAAAGACACATAGTTCTGAAAGGTATGCACTGTCGAGGTAGTATTGAAATTTGGGCACACATTTGATTTAGGCTCAGCAAGCCATCTAACAGAAGGCTCCATTATCCTTACCGAAATGGAAGCAGGAGAGTAGTGAAGAGATTTTTACTATTGTCCATTTTGGTTTGCCCACCTCTCTCCAACCGAATATAAGCTACATTTTAATAAGGATTCAAACACACAGGAACAGATATAAAAAGAGAGGCAGTGAGTACCATCAAGGAACTAAAAAAATTGATAAAGAACATTTGGGGAATTGTATATGCCTAGTTTTGAAAAAAAAAGGATGACTGAAGTGGAAATATAATAGCACTCTTCAATTACCTGAAGGATAATCGCATAGAGAAAGCTATGACCTATTGTCCTAGAACCTTCAGGGCAACAAAAAAGAACATCTTAAATTGCAGATTCTGACTGAATAGTAGGGAGTTGATAGATATGATTTTATTTATATATTCAAATTTGCTGTAGAACCCCCTCCCCCAAATCCAATGCATTCTGACAGAACCATCAAATCCATACAAAAGAAATAAAACATAAAACCACACAAACAGCCGAGACTGGAACGATCTTAAAGGCCACACCAACCGAAACAAAACAGGGTCCTCAACTATATATTAACTCTAGGCCAGTGGTGGGTTTCAAAAATTGTTCGAACCTACTCTGTGGGTGTTTAACCTTTTCTCATATAGGACCCATGCATTTTCATACTTTTTCCCTGAAGTTATTCTATTGTTATTGTGGCTTCATGTGCTTCATACTCTTTATGTCGACTTGCTCCTTACCCAGTGGTGGGTTTCAAAAATTGTTCGAACCTACTCTGTGGGTGTGGCCTCCTTTGTGGGAGTGGCTTGCCACCCATGTGACCAGATGGGAGTGGCTTGCTGCCCATGTGACCGGATATGAAGATGCCGACGACACTTGTCAGAACCACCTTAAATTACCTCACACACAGCACTGGCACGCATAAGAATATGATGTAAACTTGTTTTTTAAAAGGCATCTTTGGTTTGCGTTAAAACAACTTCAACACACGCAATGTTCTGGTTGCACCGCAAACGCAGTAGTCATCCTCACCTTTCACAGAGACACTGAGTTTTATAAATATGAGCATGATAGTGTAGAATAATCATATCCAAGGACCAGTGGTGGGTTTCAAAAATTTTTGGAACCTCTTCTGTAGGTGTGGCCAGTTTTCCAGGTCCACTGGTGGAACCTCTTCTAACCTGTTTGGTAGATTTGACGAACCGGTTCTACCGAATAGGTGTGAACTGGTAGGAACCCACTTCTGCTCTAGGCCCCGAGACCAAAGCCAAATTTTAAGTGCTTTCCAGAGCAATAGAAGAGAGGCCCCGTCCTTATCTCTGATGGTTCAGTTTGCCCCACATCTTCAAGAGATTGGATAGTCTTGACAATGATGCAGGACTCCGTATTGGAGCTAGTGGTGCAGGGGTAACTCTTGACTAGTTGTGAGCAGCACGTTAGCATGTGGACTGTAATGCTCAATTCTGCCCTCTTCCACTGAGAGGCAAGGAGAAATTGAATTCAAGGGGAAAAAATTGGGCTTGTTTTTATTTCATTTACTTTATTTTTTTTATATTTTATTTTATTTTTTGCAGCAGCCAGCATTGACTGAAAGTTTCCTCAGTGGAAACAAAGATGTTAAGAAATGTTTTAACAATGTTTTTTAGTGTTCCCCCTGTTCGAAATCTCAAGAAAAACTGGAGCTGGTGAAATTGGCAGGGGGAAAAATAGGGCAATGGTATCAGGTTATTTTCACTGCTACTTTTGTTCAATTCTTTTGCCTCAGTTGTTGCTTCTGTTCTCTGTTTCTCTCTTCCTTTATATGATCCGGCTAATGAGGACTAGCCTTGGTATATAGATCTCAGCGCCATGTAAACTTATTGTAGCTAGCCTACTTCTTCCTGTATTGTGTTTCTTGAAATAAAAAGATTCCTTCATTCTTTATTATTTCGATGTTAAAGCTGGGCAACTCCAAAACCACCTGAGTGGCAATTCTGGTTTTAGGGAAAACTAGACTAAAGTTGAAGAGTTTTGTCCCAGGGAAGGCAAAAAACGCTATCTGTAGGTAATACTTTTTCACCTGGGAGATTATCCATTCCCATACCCAAGAGCCATGGCAGTGTAGTGGTTAGAATGCAGCGTGACCCGACAAATGTGTGCCCGAGAACAACGCACTGACAAAACCGCGGCGATAAAACCGCGACGTCTACAGCGCGTCCACAAAGGCACACCGACAAAAGAGGGCCGACAGAAGCGCGATTAGGGTTAAGGTAAGGGTTAGGGTACCCACTATAGCCAGGCAAATAAGCAGTGCGGTGAGGTTTATGGCTGGTGAGGCACTGACACAGGGGTTTCACATTTTTTTAGACTTGTGGACTTCAACTCCCAGAATTCCACAGCCAGGCATGCTAAGTTCCGATTTAAAGCGACAGCATTTGTTTTTCTCCTTTGCGAAAAAGTTTTCCTTCGTTCTTTTTCTTCTCCCTCCTCCTCCTTCCTCCCTCTCTCCCTCCCTCCCCCCTCTCTCAAACAGACACACGCACACAGAAAAGCTGGATCCCTCTCTCACTCACTCGCTCTCAAACACAAACACAGAACTTGGATTGGATATATTTTCCAATGGCTTGAAAGCAGCTCCTCTGCCATACACCCCCCCCCCCGCCATTCCCCTGCTGCCTTCCGATCCGAGCCTTTGATTGCAGGTGGAGCCACGTTGCCTTTTCAAACTTGTAATCAGTGAAGCTGGGCTTATATACTTTTATCCAGGTGTGTGTGTGTGTGTGTGTGTGTGTGTGTGTGTCTGTGTCTGTGTCTGTGTCTGTGTGTTTGAAAAGGCAACGTGGCTCTGCATGCAATCAAACTTTCTGAATTCCTCCCCCCTCCCCACACATGCACCTTTTCCAGCTGTTTCAGAGAGGATTTCAACTCTGCTCTTGCCTGCCATCATGAAAAGAAAAAAAAATGTAAAAGGAAAAAGGCATGAGCTCTGAGGTCAGACGGAGCTAGTTGCTCCCAGAAGCCTCTAAAAAAACGCCCTCTACAGGAGGCAGTAGGAGGATGTGCCTCATCTACATAAGGAATTTTTCAGCTTTTAACCCTCGCTTAACTCTGCTCAAGTGATCATAAAGTCAGACTAGATGAGGCACCTCGTTCTCCTGCCGCCCCCTGTAGAGGGCACTTTTTTAGAGGCTTTTTTACACAGTTAAGCACTAAGCAGAGTCATCCACGGTGACTCTGGCAGCAACTAGCTCAGCCTTTTTCCTTTTACATTTTTTTTCTTTTCATGATGACGGTGGTGAGGCTCTGCCTCCCCTGACTGCACATCCCTGCAAATAAGAGATGCCTATTATTTGAAAGAAAGAATAGGACTGACAAAAAGTTAAAGTACAGAGATATCAAACTGACAGTAAAGAATGCATTGTTATGGACATGAATGAACCAGCTGTGAAAGCTGAATCAGGCAAAAAACCTAAGAAAGAAAAATTAATACTACTTATTTGTGTTGTTAGGGAAAATTGTGAGAATACCCTGGACTGCAGGAAAAACAAATAATTCAATACTAGATTAAATAAAATCAGGTTGCTGTCTAGTAATACCAACAACGGAGCTAAAGCTGAAATATTTTAGATGTAATTAATATAAAGGCAAAATTCATTGCAGTAGGCCCTAATACTTTGGAAAATCAACAACAGTTAATAGAAACTGAGAGAAGGTTTTTAAAAAAGATGAAAAGAAAAGAAAAGATACCAAACTGGTTAGGCAAGCAGGAACATGTTAGAATCCAAAGAAGCAGTTAATAATCGACAAAATTTCCTGCTAAGTCAAGAAGAATCAGAAGCAGTCAAGCAGCAAATTTATGATTCTATGATACAGAATTACAGCAACCTACTAATCCTTGTACGCTGTTATTTTTTATACTGTAGGCAGAGCAATGTTCACCCTGTAAAACAGTTGTGCAAGAAAACCAGCTGGGAAATCACAACTGCTTCCCAGTTAAGGCAGAAAATAATCTTTAAAAGTTATAAGGAAATATAAAATGCAATTCAACCCTAACGGTACCTTTTACACCAGACCTTCAATATGATGGCCTCCAGATGGGTTGAAGTACAACTCAAAAGCAACTTGGCATGACTGTACATATGAGGAAAATTGCTTTTGTCTCAGAATGATGTAAAATAGTTTTTGCTTCTAAGGACGTTCCCTCCAGAAACTATACCAGAGGTTATTTGGAATCTTTCCTAGCTATTACTGGTTTTTTCCCCTTTTCCTCTTCTACTATACATATAGTCCAGAGGTGGGTTCCTACCAGTTCGCACCTATTCGGTAGAACCGGTTCGTCAAATCTACCGAACCGGTTAGAAGAGGGTCCACCAGTGGACCTGGAAAGCAGGCCACACCTACAGAAGAGGCTCCAAAATTTTTTGAAACCCACCACTGGTCTTTGGATATGATTATTCTACACTATCATGCTCATATTTGTAAAACTCAGTGCCTCTGTGAAAGGTAAGGATGACTACTGCGTTTGTGGTGCAATCAGAACATTGCGTGTGTTGGAGTTGTTTTAACGCAAACCAAAGATGCCTTTTAGAAAACAAGTTTACATCATATTCTTATGCATGCCAGTGCTGTGAGGTAATTTAAGGTGGTTCGGACAAGCGTTGTCGGCATCTTCATATCTGGTCAGATGGGTGGCAAGCCACTCCCATCCGGTCACACGGGTGGCAAGCCACTCCCACAAAGGAGGCCACACCCACAGAGTAGGTTCGAACAATTTTTGAAACCCACCACTGATATAGTCCATTTACTTTCAAGAGCCAAAACCACCATAGAAGACAATGCATCTAAACCAGGGGTATCAAAAAGGCCCGAGGGCTGGATCCGGCCCACAGGGTACTTAGATGTGACCCGCGGGGGTGCCCTGGAAACAGTGAAGGATTGGCCCGCAGTGTCTCTGCCAGCAAAAACAGAGCTCTGCTTTC